>NW_007258809.1:255520-266758 GCF_000164805.1 Carlito syrichta
GGCATTGTATTTGTTTGTTTACTTGCCTGAATACTTTTTTAAGGATAAGAACCTGCACACATATGTTTGTTGTAGCTCTATTAACGATAGCAAAAACATGGAACCAACCGTGTTGCCCATCAAAGCTGGACTGGATTTGAAAAATGTGGTACATATACACAATGGAATATTATGCAGTCATAAAGAAGGACAAATATATGGACGGTGCAGCAACTTGGGTGGATTTGGAGTCGATCATACTCAGTGGTTTATCACAGAAACAAAGAACTGAGTTCCATATGTTCTCCCTCATAAACTGACCCTGAACAATTATAATGCTATAAAAGAAGGCGACTGGTAGCAGTGGAAAACTGTCAGGGGAGGGGGGGTGGAATTGGCAGTTGAGAGAAACCATTAGGGGAGGGAGGGGCATACCTCATCAACAAGGAGACCTGAATTGTACCCTACATCTTCATAATAAATAAATAAATAAATAAATAAGGAGGAGGGAAAAGTTCCCATAAAACATTTCGGAGAGCAATAAAGACCAAAATAAATGAACACAAATACCATGTTAATGGTATGTTAACAAACTGGAAGATTCAATGTTATCAAGGCAGTCTAAAATTTATATCTATAACTGACTTGGAATTTATATGTAAACGCAAAGGCCCAGACAAATCAACAGAATCCAGAAAGAGAAGCACAAAGCTGGAGGACTTCTACCCACTTCAAGACTTTCTGTTTAGAGCTACAGAGTGGCAATAGCGCAAGGACATACCAAGAGAGGGATGGAGAAGAGAGTCTGTACAACCACATTTATGTAGTCAACTGATTTACAAAGGCAGGCAACTCAATGGAGAAAAGTATTTTGAACAAACAGTGCTGTAACAACTAGATAAAAATATACAAAGAAATGAACTTCCACCCAGGTGCGGTGGCTTAAGCCTGTAATCCCAGAACTGAGGCGAGAGGATTACCTGAGCTCAGAGGTTCGAGACCAGCCTTAGCAGCATCGCAAGACCTGTCTCTACAATAAATTTTTAAAAATCAGCCGGACACGGTGGTACATGCCTACGTTGGTACATGCCTATGTTCCAGTTCCTTGGAAGGTTGAGGTGGACGGATCACCTGAGCCCAGCAGGTTGAGCCTGCGGTAGCCTGAGCATGCCACTGCATTCCAGCCTGGGCAACAGAGTGAGACTCAAAAAAAGAAACTTCCACTCAACCTCACCTCATACTGTTGACATTTTGGTATATTTCTTTCACTAAATATGTTTTAGAAGAGAAGGGAGGCCATACAAAGATTCTCTTTCTATTCTGCTTTCTTTCCATTTTCTGTGAGTTTTTTTAAAAATACTATCTCCAAATGGTATTGTAATTTACTTCATCACAAATTTCTCATCCTCATCTATATCAATTGGATGCTCCTAGACTACTTTTCAATCTAATCTTCTACCATTATCTTTTAGTTTCCCCATTGTTAGGAAAGCAAAAGCACCAAAAGCTTCTCAAAGACATCCTTTTCCTGCCTTCAGAGTTTAGCCTAGAAGTACCCCACTCCCTAAACAGAGTCCAAATATTCTTATCTGGCAGTGCTCCCTTTCAGTTTTCCATGTAGTCCTCTCTACTAAATACAATTGCATTCCCTTTTTTTGGAATCAGAGTCTCACGGTCAACCAGGCTACAGTGCAGTGGCATGCCTTGACCTGCTGGGCTCAGGCAATCCTTCTGCCTTAACTTTCCAAGTAGCTGGAACTACAGGCATGCGCCACCATGCCCAACTAATTTTTCTTGATTTCTTGTAGAGACGAGGTCTCACCAAGTTGCCCAGGCTGGTCTCAAATCCCTGGGCTTAGGCAATCCTCTCACCTTGGCCTTCCAAAGTGCTGGGATTACAGGCGTGAGCCTCCACACCTAGTAATCATATTCCTTTTAAGTTCTCATATACCTTCCCTTATAATTAATTAGCTACAATTATAAAGGTGAAAAAAAGACATAAGTAGCCGATTCAATCAGATACTATTCAACAAACTACACAGATTGTTCTATGTGGGTGCTAGTGAGAGAGTAGGAAATTACAAAGGCAAAGGTTATGCCCTTAAGTAATATTCCAGTGGCAAAGTCGATGAGACCATAAATTAGAAAGTAGGGCTGTTTCTCATTTACCTTTATATGCCCTGTAGTAAAATACAACACTGCACATAGGCAAGCCTCAATGAAAAAACATCATAAAATCAACTTCTACGCTATTTAAAGCATCATCAATATCCTTATCAAAGTATAACACTAATAGGGTTCATCAGGAGTCAGAATCTCTTCAGTTTCCATTAAAGAAATATAATGAAGTCTCATGTAATAAGTTCAAGAGCATCTATTGCTTCGTTCACAAAATAAGCAGGGTTTCTTTTTAAGCCTTCAAATAAGTCAAATTAAGTCAACTAATTTTATAAACACATGAAAGCATGGCAAATTAGGTATATGTGCAGCATCAGTAGTTTTAAATAAAATAATCATGAATGAATAAAAGTTATCTTTTAAAACAAGAACAGAAACTAAAAATTTCTTCTATAAAATACTTGAGCTGCATGGCAACACTTCAATAAAGAAAAACAGGTATTTTTTGTAGGGCAGGATTTTTCAATCTTACACTACTGATATTAGAAGCTGAATAACTTTTGTTATGGGGAACTGTCTTGTGCATTGTAGGATGTTTAGCAGCATCCCAGGTTCTACCCAACAGATAACAGTAGCAACCAAATGTCTCCAGACAGTCACAAATGGGCCCCTGGAGGTCAAAATCACCCCCAGAGAAGAACCACTGATGTAGGACAGCCAACATTATTGGCTATATACTACTATTACCAAGGCAGCTTTGTGTAAGGCATATTGCTGCTTTTCTTTAGGAAAAATAAAAGATCTGAAGCTGTAAAACAGCTTTCTGAGTCATAGGCTCAGAAAGAAGGGAGGGAGGGAGCAAGGAAGGGTCTGAGAACTTATATCCACCAACATTAAATTTTGAGAGCTGTAAAATTCAACCAGTTCACACTTTTCATAAATGGAAAGCAGACACACATGGGAAAATGCAATTTGTGTTCAAGAAAGAAACTTATGTGAAACATCTGATTTGTTTCAAGCGTATTTTTATATTTATATTATTTATCCCATGCTTTGAAGAAGATATTGTCCCTAAGTTTCCTCAGATACAATATGTGTGCCACTCAAATGCGTGTGATATCTAAAAATTCTGGAGTGCTATGAATGACTTTAGGAAAATTTAGGACAGAAACTAAAGATCTATATTCTGATCTGTGTGCCCTTCAGGCATGTCAACCTGCCCACGCCAACATGTCTTCTCAGATACACATGAATATCAGCACTGTCTGTCTCTCAGTTACAACTAACAGTAGAGAAACCTCTTCATTCAAACAAAAAATATCAATTGCACCGTAGATGGTTCATATACAGTGAAGTTAACAAAATTCCTTGACCACAAGTAACCTTTCAGACTAGGGAGGAGGAAATCCTAAACGAACAAAAGAGAAATGAATATGTAATTAATTACACACCATAATGAGTGCTGGGGGGACTGTGAGCAACAAGGGAGGGGTTTGATTAGGGGTTCAAACAAGGCATTTCTATGGAAACAGCATGTGCTTTCATACCAAGTCAGACCATAGATGTCTTGAAATTGACATATCCAGCCGGGCTCGGTGGCTCAGGCTGTAATCCCGCGCATTTGGGAGGCTGAGGTGAGTGGATTGCCTGAGCCCGTGGGTTCGAGACTCGCCTGGGCGGTGAGACCTCATCTCTACAATAAATCAAAAAATCAGCCGGGCGTGGTAGAGCATGCCTGTAATTCTGGCTACTCGGAAGGCTGAGGTGGAAGGATCGCCAGAGCCCAGCAGGTCGAGGCTGCGGTGGCCGGGAGCGGCCACTGCACTCCAGTCAGGGAGACAGAGTGAGACTCCAACTAAAAAAAAAAGAAAAAGAAATTGACATATCCAGAAATAATCCAAAAGGTAAACTATACAAAGGTGCTAATTTACCTAAGAATGATTTAAGAGAACTACAAAACGGGTCTGCAAAGAGTGAGTCAGTGCAGGCTGCCTGACATAAAAAAGATGTTTCTACAGTCACCCTGTAGCAGGTATGTGCTGAGAGTTCTGGAAAAACTTAGGAACATAAGGCAGTTCAAAGCAGTAATTCCCCTTACCATGAATCAGATTCACATGGAGTAAGGAGTGAAGGGTCACTTCACTTGGTTGTAGCTTTGGAGTTTTAGAAGAATGTCACATGCCAACCTTAGAATGCAGCAGATGTGAGCCCTCATGGGCAGAAAAATCACCTATCTGGTGAAATACTTGGGGTCCTTAGCCCCACTCCCAGAGATTCCAATTCAGGAGTTTATAGTACAGCCTAGAAATGTTTACCAGACATCCCTAGCAACTCTTAAAAGCCCCACAAAACTAAAATTTCCCCACAGGAGGAGGTCTGGCCATGACACAGAGGCTTTATGCTCAGACTCACAAAGTGAACATGTGTTATACAAAGTCTCCCGGAAGTATCTGTGTATAGGATGACCCTGTGCCTGACCCTAGTTATTTCCTGGGCGTGGATGGAGAATCTGAATAAATTGCACAGTTTGCTGCCACAACTCCTGCCCAGACAACTGAGCAGCAGTGACATGTGAAAAGGACAGACGGTGTTGACAGCTCTTTCTCTCCAAAGGCTAAGGAAACACCCCCCACACGAGAGGTGGTCACAGAGCTACAGGGACCAGCATTGATGGGTGCTAGCATGAAAACACAGAAGGGAACAGGAACACACAGAGAGATTAACAGAACAGAGACAGCAGACAAACACAGAACTGATATGTCTTAAGAATCTTTTATTTATCAAGTACATGCCATACTTCACATATATGCCTCACTTTAATCCTCATAAAATCTTAGGTGGTAAAATGCTGTGATTGATATATGATATGATATTATATGATATGATGTGGTGGGATGTGATGTGATATAGGATATATGATATGATATGATTGATATATGACAGAGGATATGATATATGAAAAACCAAAGCCTAGAGGAAAAGGAACTTGTCCAAGAATACAGAGCTAGGAGCCAGTTTTGAATGCAGGCTCAGACACCAGTCCATAACCCTTCTGGAGAGTCAAGATTAAGATAGGTAGGAACAAGCTGGCTATGAAGAAAGGGAAAGAAGAGTCCCACTCCAAAGAGAACACCAAGTAGACAAGAGCAATGAACAATGCGTCTGCAATATTACAACTTTAAACAGGAGACTTGTTGTTAAAATGGCTGAGGGAGATGGGCTCGGTGGCTCAGCCTGTAATCCCACGCTTTAGGAGGCTGAGGTGAGTGAACTGCCTGAGCCCACGGGTTCGAGACCTGCCTGGGCAGCTTGGCAAGACCTCATCTCTATAATAAATAAGTAAAAAAATTAGCCAGGCGTGGTAGCGCGCGCCTATAGTTCCAGCTACTTGCAAGGCTGAGGCGAAAGGATCGCTGGGAGCCCAGCAGGTCGAGGCTGCGGTGGCCGGGAGCGGCCACTGCACTCCAGTCTGGGCGACAGAGTGAGACTCCAACTCAAAAAAAAAAAAATGTGTATATATATATATATATATATATGGCTGAGGGTTTCACAAGTTTTAAACAAAGGATAACTTGTAAAAACAAAGAGATAAAGTAAAAAAGCAAAGATGCAATTTGGTTGGTCATGAATGACTAAGGAAGCTCTTGCTGAGAGACAGGATTCCTGCTGCAGCTCTTGCTGAGTGATAGGATTCCAGGTGATTTCTGCCCTTCGCACCCAAAGTATCTGTATTTCCTATGATGAACAAATAGTTCTTTTGTGAAGAGAAAAATATGGAGTATATTTTGTTGCTAAGGATGTTTTATTGCATTTCAAGAAAACTGAGAAGCAGCCAGGATGGCAGAGCCTCTCCAGGAATTAAGTAAATGAAAACAAGAACAATTCAAGTGACAAAAGACAGACAAGACACCTCAGACACCTCAGGCAAACGTACCCCATGTCTGGGAAAGTGATCCCTTCCCTTCCCCATCCTGGACAATTCAGCTCAAATCCATCAGGAAGGCCAAATGACAAAGGATGTCAGAGCATAAGCCAGATCAGGAGGAAAGAGAGGCATGGTGGGGATGGTAACTGGTGAGTCAACATATAGGGAAACCATCAATATAAGTCAATTCGATAAGGATTGGAGAGCATAGGCTCTTACTATCAGAGAAAGAAACCACAAATATGGAAAGGGAGAAAACTGGGCTGAACCTTCTGGTGTTAGAGATATCGGATCAAATAATGGATTCCAATATAGACACAGATAAATTTAGAAATAAATATAAACATAAAAGAAGCATGTACTTTTGTGTATGTGCCCCTAGCTCTTTTTGGGAAGCACCCCAAAAGTAACAAGCATACCTAATACCCAGATCTTGCTTTCTAAATACTACTGTTCACTGGAAGAAACCAGGGATCCTTGTAGAAAGAGTGGACTCCAGGGCTGAAATACAAAATGAACCTGGAATATGTTACCGTACTTGAAAGCAATGAAGTCTTCAAAGAACGATTAGGACATTTCAAAAGGACACAAAACCACTATGAAGGGGCTCCTAATAACAAATTGGGGATAATCTAAGGGATTATAAGGGAGTAAACTGATTATCGCCATGGAATAAAATAGAAATTCATGAATGAGTGAGTCCATATGAACTAGAAAGGGAGACAGCCAGGTGGAAAGGGGACAAAATAAATGTGTTGAATGAGACCTTTATGTAAAGTACTTCTCAACAAAACAGTTATCCATTACTGGGGAAAGAGTAACTGTACAGTAAAGATACCTGGAAGACATCATCTTAGTCAAGTGATGACAGTAACTCTATTGGAATAAATAAAAATGTAACACCTGCTGGGATGCAATGAGAAGAACATGGCATCATTTCTGTGGTATTACAAATTAAGAAACATTATACAAAATAACTGGCCTTCAATCTTCAAAAATGTCATGAAAGTCAAAAAATATTGAGGAACTGTTCCAAATTAGAGGACATTACAGAATCAATACAACAAAATGTAAAGTTTGATTCTGCCATGTATTCATTTCACATAAAGGACAACATTGGGCAACCAGTAAAACCTGACTGAGTCTGAGGACTGACTGATAGTAATATATCGCTGATTACTTCCTGACTTTGATGGTTATTTTGATTTTTAGAAGAATGTACTTGATTGTATGCAAAATATATTAAAGTATTCAGGGATGATAAAACCAACCAGTTCTGGGGGAATAGTTATCTCTTCTATTCATGAACAAAATATGAGAAGGCTGCAGCTCTTATTCCAGACATTCCCAATCAATTCCCTGGATTCTCTGAATGTATTTCCGTCAGTTACCTTACAAAAACCTTTACAGTCTAAGTTACAAAGTTCACAGAATAGGGCATCTGTCACATGTGATAATAACTAAAGGCACAAGTTACTTACAATCTTGGGGGTGTGTGTGTGTGTGTGTGTGTGTGTGTGTGTGTGTGTGTAAGGAGAGAACCTTCCCATCTCTAATATGCCTTACTGAGGCTGATTGTAATATGCTATACAGTTTAGAGTTTAGTGAGTGTTACCTAGAATCGACCCAGACTATGGGTTGGGATGTTCACTGTGCTGGTTTCCAAGAGGTAATAAGGACACGGGGCATGAGTGTATTGGGCACATCTCCTGACCCACATACTAACAAGATGAGAATAAGACAGATAGATGGTCTTCACTTTAGCACAGGGGAGCCTATTAGCTGAAGGAAGCAGCTCCTGAACACTGGTTCCTACAGAACAACCTAACACTTAGGGCCTTGGCAGCAAAATCAAAGACAGTAGTTAAGAAAGGCAGATTAAAAGGGAGAATGAAAAATACCTTCTTTTTTCCCTTTCCAAATTCTGTATTTTCTTCTTTTATTAGACTGTGTAAACCACTGGGTCATAATCACTACTTAGACAAATGCTAAAAAAAAATCCACATTCTCTTTGATAAGGAAAGCACTGACTCTATATGTAAGCACTGCACCTATGGAAGAACCAGACTAGGCTAGAAAATCAGTTCGTACACTTTCACAGCAGAAAAGTCTTCTCTTCTTCTTAGCAGATAACTAAAAGTATACTGGTCCTTAACCAACACAAATGACTCATATACACTAGATAATGATGACTTAATTAAGATACTACAGACCCCAAATTCACTAATGCTCTCCAGCCTGAACATGCATACATCTTCAGTCACCTATTCTAATGCTATATGGAATCTGATTTACACTTTTGAAAGTCTGTAGCAAATAAACATATTTTACCAACTGCACAAAAGCTCCGAATTTTAGGAAATTAAAATCCAAATGCACAAGTTAAGTAACAAAGAGGCAGCCGAATGAACACAGTAACTTCTCTTTTGCCTAGATTCTCAGAGTCCAGTCTACACAAAGCATGGTGTCTACATCATAGTCTTGTCAATATTCACCACACACCATCCCTGCCCTTTAGGAGTTTAACTATATGCTCTTGGTCTCCACAAAGCCACAATACATGAACACTCTATTTGAAGAGTTTCTATGTCTTCTGTGAAATCATAACTGAAAATATAATCCACTGTGTCACACAATGGCAGAACCCACATAATGTCTTTTTCGTTAAGTACAATGCCAGGAAAGGGTCTTTCTCTATAAACAAATGTGCAGGCTTTCTTTCCACAGACAATGAATGCTATGTAATCCAATGCTATACAGAGAAAGGGATGGCTCTCTTTAGCCTTAGTAGTCAGAAAACTGGAAGTCAAATACAGTGCACAACAGTTATAATTAGCTCCTCTCAGGAGCCTGGTACCTTCTACTCCCTATGGTCTTCATACATGGCTGATTATGTCCTTTATCTTTAATTGAGAGCTGCTGTATGCTGTCTTTAATCCTATCAGATTTAAATCCTTTTGAAAGTCCCTAAAGTATGTACTTACATGTGTATATATTTTGTAGCTCACATAATTTTCTCTCATATTGCTTACATTTTCTGGTATTATTCCATATTCAATAATCTAAGAATCTAAAATGATATTGACACAAGGAGGATAATTTAATAAAGACCAAGCAGTTTGGGTCACTACCTCCCCTTGTCCGTTCCCCCAACAACTTGCTGGGGGCCAGTGGGGAAGGCAGGCCAGCACTGCTATGGTCAGCACTCACCTTTGCAGTAGTCCGCAGGGTCCTCTTGCTCCTCATCATCTGATCCCAGGATTTCCTCTTCTGGCTCTGGGGGTGTGGGGTCTGGCAAAGGTGGCGGTGGTGGTGGTGGTGGAGGAGGAGGAGGAACTAAAGGAGCTTTCTGTTGAGGCTCCGGCCTGAAACAGTAGAAAGAAAATTACATTACGGACACATTTGAGCATTTCTAATATAGGAAAAAATACAACTTGTCCCATACTAAGAAGAAATGACATTTAATGTCACTTCACCCATTTTAACTGAATTCAAGCAGTGATTTAACATACAGGTCATAACAAAAGAAAACACTACCCTTATTAGCTAAGGAGTATTTTTGTAGGCATCTTTCCACTCAGAACTTCGATATTTCTTAAGTCTTGCCAATGTTATAAAATGTAAGTGAAATGAAAGCATGTCTCATGATATATAGCTTTATTAGTTACAAAACATGCCACAGAGATTATAAAAATAAAGATGCAAGCAGTCCTCAACTTATACAAGGAATTTTTTTTCAATTATTTGAAACTAAAAGGCTGGGCACAGTGGCTTAAGCCTATAATCCCAGCCCTTTGGGAGGCAGAAGTGAGAGGATTGCCTGAGTTCAGGGGTTCAAGACCAGCCTGAGCAACTTGGTGAGACCTTATCTCTACAATAAATAAATAAAAATTAGCCAGGCATGGAAGTGTGTCTTTAATTCCAGCTACTTGGAAGGCTGAGGCGGAAGGATCACCAGAGCACAGCAGGTTGATGCTGGGGTGGTTGTAAGCATGCCAGTGCACTCCAGTCTGGGCAAAGGAATGAGACAGGAAGGAAGGAAGGAAGGAAGGAAGGAAGGAAGGAAGGAAGGAAGGAAGGAGGGAAGGAGGGAGGGAAGGAGGGAGGGAAGGAGGGAGGGAAGGAGGGAAGGAGGGAGGGAAGGAGGGAAGGAAGGAGGGAAGGAAGGAGGGAAGGAAGGAAGGAAACTAAGAATTCCTTTGCCATAGAAATAGTAGCCACTGCACCCCAGTCTGGGTGACAGAGTGAGACTCCAACTCAAAATAAATAAATAAATAAAATAATCCAATTATCTATCAACCTTGCTTATCAAGAACATAGTCCAAAACTGGAAATTAAGGAAAAAACCCACTGTCAGTCAAATACAAATACAGTCCATATACTAATACAAGACTTGCAATGTTTATTTCTAATTGTCACAAAAAGGTTAAATGATGCTTAGTATACTTTTTTACAAAGGATAGGAAAACCTGTAATATAAATAAAAGTTCAAGGGCTTAAAGATATCTCATAAGCCTTGAGATATTCAAACTAATTCCCAGATACATTAAATATATTTGTACAGAAGTAAACCATTCATAACGGAATTCTATATAAATCAAGCTTTCACTTACTATAAAAGTATTTCAATTTCTTATCCCAATAAGAAAAACATGACCCTAAAGTCTCAACCTGGATGCCAGAAGCACACCTCTCCCTTAAGCTGCCCTACTAATGGGACCACGGCTACTCACCCTGAGCTGGCCACAGCTGTGTGGGTAAAAAATCAGGGTGGGAACAAATCCCTGTGGTAGAAGTAAGGGAGTCAAGAATGGTGATGGTGCTCCCCTCCCTAGAGGCAGCAACAGTTGACTGAAGTTAAGGGGGTCCCAGTTGTTAGAAGGAAGGAGAATCACAGTGGCACTGATGTGGAAAACACCCCCACACACACCACCCCCACCTGCTTGGTAAGTCTTTCTTCTAAAAGCACCTGGATTTCCTTTTGGGACACTGCTAACCAATACACAATGTAAGGCTGATTCCACATCCTTTCTCTTCTCACTGTATTACAGCCTGGGCACAAAGTCAATGCTTGTTTACTTGCTCTCTCACCCCAGAACCTTGAAAAGGTCAGGGTCACACTGGTGCAAGCTCATCCCTAGTTGCCATTAAGAGACAAGACCAGCCAGGCTCGGTGGCTCAGCCTGTAATCCCGCGCCTTTGGGAGGCTGAGGTGA
>NW_007258809.1:266894-284021 GCF_000164805.1 Carlito syrichta
GGCCGCTGCACTCCAGTCTGGGCGACAGAGTGAGACTCCAACTCAAAAAACAAAAAAAGAGACAAGACCGGGGGGCTGCCCTGACCACTGCCCTTCTTTTAAGCTGGACCCCTAAGTCCCCAATACCACCACTAATCTGTGTGTCTTGCCAACAAAAACCCAAACTGCTACAATGGAAGAAAGGGGGAGGAGTAAAAGGTAGCAGAAATACCCAAAGTCATGAGGAAGGGGTGGAGATAACATAGGACAGGTCACCTCAAAGGCAAATACTGGCAAGTATGATTACCTGAAGCAGGACATCTAAGAACATTTTAAGCTGAAATGACTTGTATTGATTTCTTCTTGCTAGAATTTATGAAGACTCAGAGCTACAAGTCCCTGGGTAACAGATATCAGGAACGTTCCAAATTAACCACTCCATGAAGCACTGAAAAGAAATAATCACAGACACACACCATGTCCAGAATCCATCCAAAACTTCCAACAGGCCTTATGGAAGTGCAAGAATATTCCTGGCAGCCTTGCAAATGCTCATTTCTTTTTAACATATGTGCCCTTACTGAAAGTATAATGGTCCCAGGCAAAAGAGAGTTTCAAAGAGGAGGAGGCAGAAGGAACTGCAACAGTTTTACCACTTTCCCAGAGGGAAGAGAAGGTTCGAGTTGATGCCCAAAAGGCAGCACCACCCACTCTTCAGGGGCGGAATCTATCTGAAAAATTTGCTCAATCAGAAATACTTTTCAACTTGGCTGTTTCTTCCTAATTTAGAAACTTTATATTCTAAAAAAGGGTAGATTCTCTGAATTTAAAAGAAAGCACATCATATTCACTGTAGAAACTAATGAAAGGAGAAGAGATGGTGGGTATTATTATGCTACTGTGCTCGGCATTATTGATACGGGTTGGATAGTCCCTTGTTATGGGGACTGTTTTGTGTATTGTAGGGTGCTTATCAACATTCCTGGCCTCCAGTCACTTATGTCAGTAGCACATACCTCCACCCAGTTGTGGTCCTCAAAAATGTTCTGGGACATCAGCAAATGTTCTGGGAGGCTGAGGGGTGAGGAGACAAAGTCATGCCCATTGAGAACCACTGCACTGGTAGTATTTTCTATGTGCAGCTTTACCTCAAAGGAATAGTAGACTGACTCTTGTCCTGCAGAAGGGATAAGATTCTAATTTTCATGGACCATTTTCTCTCACTTGAGAGGCTCAGGCACCTTTGTTATGTCTTTCTCACTTATTCTCCACTCATTTGCTGAACTGCTCACATGGCTTAGCAAATTCTCAGAACCTCCAGCCTAAGGAAATGAGCACTTGCCATCCCTCCAGCCAGGGCCACATTGAACAGACAGGCATAGAGCTCCTCAAGTCAGTTCTACCAAGTGAAAGGTGTGAGTCAGGGTGCCCTGATGTACCGAGAAGGTTGAGTAATGCTGATTAAGATTTCATCTGGCCATCATATCAAAGTATCTAGAATTGTACTGCCCAATATGGTTACCACGGCACTTGAAATGAAGCTAGTTCAAACTGAGTTGCACTGTAAGTGTAAGTACACACTAGATTTCCAAAACTTAGTACCAAAAAAAGTAAAATATTTTATTAGTAATTTCATACTTATTATATGTCAAATGTTTTGTACATGAGTATTTCCAATGGGTGGCACAACCCTAGACCCTTCAGACTCACTGTGTAGGAAGGGCACCTCGACCTTACATTCAGAGATTCTTGGTCACACAAGTGATGGCTATTTTTTTCTAGGGCTTCTCTTTATTGATCTACTTCATACCAATTATCACCAATTCTCAAATCACTCAGTTCATTATAACAAATTTCAATTCAATGTAATCACCAAATGCTGCAACTCCAGTCATTACTTCTTTTTCATCCCTCCATTCTTGTTACTGCTACCACCATAGGAGAACGAACACAAGTCAGGTAAATTTCTCCTAAGGCAGATACAGGGATGACAGAGCCATGATATACTGTCTTGAGGATGGCTTCTTTAAAGTAGTTTCTGGTGGCTTCTAGAGTACCACAAAGTCTGGTTAAAACTCAACTGTCTAAAAGATCTAGTGACAGGTTACTTCATCAAGTAAATACTCATGAAGTACTATCAACAGATTAAGAAAAAAGAGACATTCTCCACCAATCCTATCCTAATGAAAACTATCAGGAAGTTATTTCATGTAAGAATCACTGGAAGCATGCAAACAGTCACGGGAATAGAAAAGGTCCATAAATTCTTTTTTTTTTTTTTTTTTTTTTTGAGTTGGAGTTTCACTCTAACTCAGGCTAGGGTGCAGTGGCCCACTCACAGTCACACCGCAGCCTCAACCTGCTGGGCTCAGGCAATCCTTCCACTTCAGCCTTCCAAGTAGCTGGAACTACAGGCATGTACCACCATGCCCAGCTAATTTTTTGATTCACTGTAAAGAGGAAGTCTTGCCATGTTGCCCAAGCTGGTCTCGAAACCATGGGCTCAGGCAATTCTCTTGCCTCCGCCCCTCAAAGTGCTGCAATTACAGGCATGAGCCACCATGTCCAGCCCATAAATACTTTCAATGAAAGTACCAACACAAGTAAATGGCAAAAGTACACTCTTTTCAACAATGGTACTATAAATACATATCCATACGGGAAAAAAAAATGAAATTGAAGCCAGGCAAGGAGGTTTACACCTATAATCCCAGTGCTTTGGAAAGTCGAGGTAAGAGGATAGTGTAAGGTGACACACACTCGGTGACAACATGAGCACACCCTGGATATAGCCTCCAGCAGGGATGGAGTCCTGGGGGTGGCCTACTCAAGATGTCCTATTCCCCTCAGACTCCATGCCTGGGCACATGGGTCATGCTGAGGCCACCGGCAAAGTGTTCTCTGCACCTTCTGGCCACATCTTGCAGCTCTACATAGTGAATGGTCTCCTGCATCCTTCCTTGAGGCAGTTGGCCCCCAGGGCTGACTCAGACCAGATCAGGCATGACTGGATCAATGCCCATAAGCTTTGGCTACCTTTAGTTCACCTTTAGATCATTATAATACTAAAAATCTCATGCTAGAGAGAAAATCACAGCCATTCTGTGTACATGCAACATCTGTATAAGTGCATCTCACACTGCACCTGGGCACTAGAAACCCCACCCTTTTCATGCTTAACCCTGCATTCTGCCCTGTATGAAATGCTATATAATCTGTGTGCCCTTCACAATCGGGAACATTTTTCTTTTCCTGTATTGCAGTTACTCCTGGACCACCTTCCTTGTAAGTAAGTTCCCAAATAAAGCCCACATCTTGTCCATTGTCTCTGGGTCATTTCTTCAGCCTCTCAGACACAGTGCCTTCCCTTTTCAGGTCTTTGGGAGTCCGGCATATATGGCAAGCCAGGCAGGAGGCCAAAGAAATTTCTGTAAGCATCCAGGCAATGGGTTTGGGAAAGCGGAAATCCTGGGCTGGCTGTCTACTTCTATGTGGGGCCCAACAGCCAATATTCTCAATAGACAGGGGCTACCACGTAAGTAGGGAGATAACCTGAAAATGCCAAAAGGTCTGGAAGAATTATCTCAAAGAGTGGATCCAATATATGAAGGTCTGATGCCCAGGTTGTGGCAGCTGTAGTTAGCTGGCCATTCATGACTGTGCTCAGTAGGCCCACTGAGGCTGAGCTTACAGCGCAGGCAAGGGAATGGCAGCTGTAGATCAGGGTGCAGCTGGAGAGAGATGCAGGATTAGCCCAGGCAGAAATGGCAGAGATGCTGAAATCTCGCCTACAGAAACAGAATGACAAGATGGAGAGAACCTAGCTTGCTGGGTGGCCCACTGTAAGGGTCGCCGGCTGCCATGTCAGCATCTCAGAGCTATCATGAATATGACATCTTAAGGTCCCAAGAAACATGCTAGTGAGGAAGAGGATTAGCCCATAGAGGTTGCTGCCCTCTTTGCGCAGCAGTAGTCACGACCAAGATCAAAGTGGACTGACCAGCCACACCCGCCAGGGGTGAACCTGAAGGACTTGCCCTTTCTAGAGAGGTGACAGCACACCACTATGCGGGATTATACCAGAATTAGTGGACTGGGAAACAGGTTCCAGCAGTAAGGGAGAGAGTCAACTGCAGGCTGACTTCTGTGCCTATGGGACGTGGAGGTGGGGCATTATATTCACTGGAATAGAAAGGAGCACACTGGCCTCCATTACAAAGCGCCTGGCCCTGAGGCAGCACGTCTATGATGCCAATAACAAAGATCCTTAGTTGGGTGATGGTAGGCTGCAAGGGTGTGTGGCACAATGAGGGAGATGTCCCTGCATCTCCTTTGCATTGGCAAACCATGGAAGAACTTCTGGATGTCCTCCAGGAGCTAGGAATGAGGCATGCCATCTATGCTGAGCACTACCACAGCCCCGATAGTGAGCTTTTTTACAGCTGATATAAAAAAATGCCATCCTCCAATTGGCACCCAACCAATGGTATAGCATGCTGGTATCTAACCTGAGTTCCTTGGTAGGGCTACCAGACTCTGGTGGCCCAGGCAGCCACCAACTTAGGGGAAACAGAGAGTGCACAAGCAGAGAGTCCATGCCACTGGGGTAAAAGATAAGGGACCTACAGGGAAAAAGACAGCTAAGGGACCCATCAAGGTAACTTGCCTTCAGATGTGGCATGATCTGGTAGTGGCAGGGATGCATGTTGAGAAAACTGACAAACAACCCAACAGTGTTCTAGTTGGACTATTATAGAAGCTGAAACCAGAGCAATGCTTTATCAAAGAAGCTCAGGTCCAGCCTACTGCCCCACCTGCAGAGGGGTGGCAGGCACCATCCCTCCTAGACTAGAATAAGGGCCAAGGCCCTGGAATCCAAGTAAGAGCAATGGTGGCCAGGGTATCTGGAACTGGAGGCCACATATCGAAGTGACAATACATTGGTCATCTAAAAACAGACTGCACTTGCCCTAGTGGACACTGGGTTGAGTATACCCTTATCTATGGTAACATTCATCAGTTCCAAGGACTGATAGCAGTTACAGTAGATGGCTACAGGGGAGGGGCTGTGAAAATCAAACAGGTTAAGCTGGCATTACAAGGTGGGAGGTTCTGCTTAAGCCTCATTCAGTGTACACATCCCCTTTCCCAAAATTCATCCTGGGAATGGATTTTATCAGGCTTGACTCTGCAAACGACTGCTGAGGAGGTCTGACTGAGTCAGAGTGGTAAAGCAAATGATCAGGGGAAATGCAAAATAGACATGGTGATATTACCGACCCCATGTCAGATGGTGGCATTAAAGTAATACTGTCTGCCAGGGGGCATGAGGAGATCATGGGGACTGTCAAAGAACTAGCTCAATTGGGCATAAGACCTGTGCACAGCCCATACAGTCCTGTGTGGCCAGAGCAGAAACCTGATGGGATATGGAAAATGACAGCAGACTGCAGGGAATTGAATAAGGTGGTTCCACTGATGCACACGGCAGTTCCCAACACTGCCTCACTCCTTACTAAAACAAGAGAGGTGCTTGGCATATATCATTATGTTACTGATTTGGCTAATGCCTTCTTCAGCAACTCCATTGCCCCAGAGAGTCAAGACCAATCTGCATTCACCTGAGAAGGAGAGCAGTGGACCTCTACCATCTTGCACTATTTGTCATGGTTTGATGGCTGTAGGTGCTGGCTGATAACCACACCAGAGGGGGTGCAAGTTTCCCATTACATTAATTATATAATGTTGACTTCTGAGTCTTTTTCCAGCTTGCAAACTGCCATCTCTACCTTGCTGTTACTTGGCAAACCAGAAATGGACGATCAATGCAGTCAAAATCCAGAATCCAGTCAATTACTTAAGCATCATCTGGCTGGGTAAGACTAAAGCTGTTCCATCCACTGTCATAGATAAAGTACAGGATGACCCACATCCTACCACATCAAAGCAGTTACAAATCTTTTTAGGCCTTCTAGGGTATAGGCATGCTTTCATTCCCCATTTGGCCCCTATACTGTTTAGTCAAGAAGAGAGTCCACTGGGATTGGTCCACGAAAGAGGATGAGGCCTTTGAACAAGCTAAGTCACCATGAAACAGTACAAGCTTTGGGAGTTTCAGTGTAGGGATAGTCCTGTAAATTGGATGCAGCCATTTACATCTGGTTGGGGTCTGTGGCAAAGGCAAGGACATAAACATGTGCCTTTAGGATTCTGGTCCCAACTATGGAAGGGAGCTGAAGCTGGACATAGTGTCATGGAACAATAGTTCTGTGCTACGTATCATACCTTACAACAAGGGAAGGATATCTTAAAGGGGTCCCAGTGCTAGTATGTACCCAGTACCCCATATCAGGGTGGTTAAAGGATACCTTCCAGAAACCAAAGTCTGGAAAGCCCAGACCCAGACTGTGGAGAAACGACATGCATACCTGCAACAGAGGGGCAACATAACTAACAGCCCCTTGAGTGCAGAGGTCCATTTGGGGTTGGGCCCTGTCACCTATGTGACACTGAGGGTCACACAGTCCTGGCTTGAGGATGCTGAGCCATCACAAATCTCCTCTTTTATACAGGAGGGACAGGGCCTCATTCCTGACCAGGCCTGGTACACTAAAGGTTTGTCACAAGGTAATCCTTGTACCTGGACAGCCATGGCTATCCAGTCATCCAGCCACAGCATCTGGGAGGGGCACAGCAGCCAATGGGCTGGGTGACAAGCAGCCCAGATGATCCTCCTCCGAGAGCCAGACCCAACAGTCCTATGCTGGGCTTTCTTCAAGGGACTTACAATGTAGCTACTATAATGGGAAGCGCAAGAGTGGACAGTAGCAGGTGCCCCCTTTGGGTGTAGAAATGTGGAAGGACATCCTCCATTGCATCCGGAAGATGCACATAACGGTTTACCATGCGGATGCCCACACTACCTCTACACCGCCTGGAAATCAACAGCCAGATGAGCTCTCCTGCATTCATCTCCTTAGGAAGTTCTTATGAAGACATGATCCACTGGCTATACAAGAAGACAGGACATTGGGGACAACGTACTCTCTGGGCCATAGCAAAGAACTGGGGCCTGCCACTTCAATATAAAGACATAGTGCTTGTCTGTTGGCAATGCCCTACCTGTGCTCAGGCCTGCCCGAGGCTCTTGACACATAACATTGGACAGATAGCCAGGGGCTGGAGCCCAGTACAGCAGTGGCAGGTAGACTACATGGCACCTCTCTGCCCCATCAGATAGCTGCTGCTATGCCATGATGTGTACAGATACCTATACAGGGCTAATGCAGGTATATTCCAGCAAAGGTGCCACCCAGAAGACCACCATAAAGGAACTAGAGCAACTGTGTGCAGGCTATGGCATCCCTAGAGACATTGACAGTGACCAAAGCTCACATTTTACTGGACACCAAGTGCGAGAATGGGTGAAGGCCCTAGATATCCACTGGCATTTCCATCAGCTGTCCAACCCTATAGCAGTGGGGCTGACTGAGCAGATGAATGGACAGTTGGAGCAACAACCCCGGCAGGAGACTGCTCTCTAGTTTTACCAGCCTACCAGCAGCCATCAGCATCCTGAGTGAGCACATGCATCTTAACTGCCCCAGCACATACACTCTTCTGACACCAGGACCTGAGCCACCGTCAGAATACAGGTGGACAGTATAAAGGAAAACACACCTTTGCCCCAACCTGGGAATCAAGGTAACTGGCTACTGCCCCTGCCACAGGACCTACCCACCTGGGAGCACCTCATTATGTAGCCCTGGAAATGGCAAATCAGCCCCTGTTGGTTTAGGTTTTTCGCTTTATGGGGAAAGGGCTTAGAACAGGACATACAGGTTACACCTGTTTTGCATCCTATTCCCCCTCTAAAATAATGAACCCTAGTCCCGCTTCATGCAAGGGGATTATACTCTCCTTGTGGAATGTTACAATACTCCCATTGTCTTATTCTAGTCTCCCAAAACATGTCACTGAGGGGTACTGTAAACCAGAAACTAGACCACCACTGGGGTGGTACTTTCCCAAAATAACACAATCTCCTGCAACCTGGTAAGTGGTCATGACTTGTCCTTTCTTGTTCCTACTGGACATTTGACCTTTCACCCACAGATGGTGTGCAACAAACTTCTTCACTGAATGGACACAGAGAGCAGTCTCTTTCCAGAATAAAACAAACTATTGGGTCTGCAGGGAGTTACCCCTCTCCTCCTCCGAGCCTGCCATGGCCTCTCCAGCCAGCTAAGCAGAGCACCTGGTGCCACCTCCACACTTGGGCCAACACCTCATATCCATTTCCTCAGTGCCAACAGCACTTCATATGGCGAGTCTTCCATAATCCATGAGACAAGAAAGCACATCTAGTGCTTAGTATGGGAGTTGGTGAACACAACTCCACAGTGGGGATACACGTGTATGATAGGTTGGGTGGCTAATAGCAATATATATACAGGTAGGTGGCAGGTCATGCACCTCTGTGCACTGAGAGGCACAACAGTAGCATACCTCAAGCTAAGACCCATGACAGGGGGTGGCTACCTCTCCAAGTATGTAACCAGTCCATCTGGCTGACTAATGATATATGGCCAAGAAGGCAAAGCAACTCCCTCATGTTGAAGCCCATCCCTCTCCATTGGGGTGGCTGTGGACCTGGAGCTGGCCCTCCTTGCCTATAACTGGAGTGAAACATGCACATGGAGTTGTCACTACCTGCTGGGATATGTTGTACTCTGCCTAGACACCCTCCCTACCAACTGGAATAGCATAAAAGCCACTCACTGCCATCAGAGGTTTTACCCCTTAGCCATTCTTGCCTCTCCAGCAGCAATCACAGATGTAGAGTTACAAGTAGAGGCCCTGACTAAGCACATAGCTGCCACCTTTAACAACACCCGTTCCACTACTGTCCTTCTCACGGAAGACACCTCACAGATTAGGCAAGTAGCCTTGCAAAATTGCATGATCCTATATATTTTGCCTGCCATCTAGAGTGGCATTTGTGCATTGATTAAGATGGAATGCTAGAGGACTGGATTAAAAAAATGTGGTACATATACATGATGGAATACTATGCAGCCATAAAAAAGAACAAAATCATGAATTTCACAGCAACCTGGATGGAACTAGAGTCTATAATACTGAGTAACCTCTTACAGAAACAAAGATCTGAGTATCACATGTTCTCACTCATATAGTGGACCTTGATCATCCAACGTATTACCATAAGAAAATGACTGACAGTGGTGGGAAACTATGGGGGGGGGAGGAAGGGAGATGGGATTAATGAGTAAACATCTGTCTGGGGATGGGGAGACACCTCTTATCATCAAGGGTGCCTGAACAAAGCATATTTGTATACCTAACCCTTAACTCTACCCCACAATATCATAATAAAAAATATTAATTATAAAAAAAACTAAAAAAAAAAAAAAAAGATGGAATGCTGTGTGTATATCCAAGATTACGGCCATATAACTCAGGCTATGCAAGCATTAGATACCTGCAGCTCAGCTATAGAAACCCTGTCTCAGGACACCTTCATGGCATGGTTAGATGGACTCCCTGGTACATGACGAATCTTCACATACGGTATGCTACTATTCTGCTTAATCTCTTTGTTTGTTGCTGTGGGCTATATTGCTATTGTGGCCATTTGGATGCAATGTTCCTCCCATACTGGCTCCAGGGAATTCATAGAAGAATGCTCCTCATGTAGTGTATCAACAGGTTAAGAAAAAAAGAAGCTAGGCTCGGTGGCTCAGCCTGTAATCCCGCGCCTTTGGGAGGCTGAGGTGAGTGGACTGACTGAGCCCGCGGGTTCGAGACCCACCTGGGCAGCGAGACCTCACCTCTACAATAGATCAAAAAATCAGCCAGGTGTGGTAGCGCATGCCTGCAATTCCGGCTACTCGGAAGGCTGAGGCGGAAGGATCGCCGGAGCCCAGCAGGTCGAGGCTGCGGTAGCCGGGAGCGGCCACTGCATTCCAGTCTGGGCGACAGTGAGACTCCAACTCAAAAAAAGAAAAAGAAAAAAAGAGACAACTTCTCCCTATCCTAATGAAAACTATCTGGGAGGTATTTCCTATAAGAACTACTAGAAGCACATAAACAGCCATGGGGGTAGGAAGAATTCGTAAATATTTGCAATGAGAGTACCAACACAATTAAATGGTGAAAGACTAGTCTTTTCAACAATGGTACCACAACAAATAGATATCTATATGCCCCTCCCCCTTCCAAAAAAAAATAAAAAAATGAAGTTGAGGTTCATGCCTATAATCCCAGCATTTTGGGAGGCAGGGGCAAAAGAACAGCATGACTACATCCCTACAAAACCTATATATGTAGGAATGGTGGCAAATGCATGTAGTTCCAGCTACTTGAGAGGCTGAGGCAGGAGGATCTCTTGAGACCAGGAGTTCAAAATTAACTCCAGTCTGGGCGACGGAGTGAGACTACAATTCAAAAAAAAAAGAAAAAGAAAAAACAGATAAATTGGACTTCATAACAATTAAAAACTTTTTTACTTCGAAGGCCATCATTATAAACATAAGAAGTCCACATAATGAGGGGAAATACATAAAATTATGTAATTGATAAAGGACTTGTACGAAGAATATATAAGAACTCTTACAATGCAGCAGTAAAAAGACACACTAATTTAAACATGGGTAAAGAATTGGAACAGACGTTTCTCCAAGGAAATCACACAAATGACTACAAGAAAATGCTCAACATAATTAGTCTTCAGGGAAAAGGAAATCAAAACCACAATGAAACACCACCTCATACCCACTAGAATGGCTATAGTCATTCTCACTGTAAAGAGAAGATCACACAATAGTGTCAGAAAGGATTACGAAATGGGAATCCTTATACATCATTAGTGGGAACTGCAATATGGTACAACCATTTTGGAAAACAATCTGGTATTCTGTCAAAAAGTTAAATACAGAATTATCTAATGACCCAAAAGTGTTCAACATAGCATTATTACTCATCATAATCAAAAAACAAAAACCCAACTGTCAATCAGTTGACAGTAAAATGTGACATTTCCTTACAATGGAATATTATTCAGCAATAAAAGATGGTATACACCTATAGTTCCAGCTACCTGGAACACCGAGACAAGGGGATTACTTGAGTTCAGCAGTTTGAGACCAGCCTGGGCAACATAGTGAGACCCTGTCTCTTTAAAAAAACAAACCAAAAAACAAAAAAACCCTATACAGCTATATGATTTATTTAAATATCCAACATTAGAACGTTATACTTATATGATTTCAAGAAAGGTTAGAAATATCTACATTAAATGTAAGCAATCTGTATGAATGGTCTCTTTTATAACTGCCCAGCTACACTCACAGTGAAAACTAGTATGTTATTTTTTTAAAAGGATACTATTTAATGGTCCAAAGTTTAAACAAAGTGCTAATTTCAGAACACGTCCTCATAGCATAAGAAAGATGTCATTTCAGTAATAAGAACCAAAAAAAATGGGAAAGCAAAATTCCACCTAGCCACTTACATTTTTCACAAAGAACTATATTTATTTTAGCCTACATAAAACATAAATATTCTAATCATTACCCCCAAATAGGCTAAAATAAAAATGGTTTTTTAAAAAACTTCAAATTATCTGCTTTTCAATATTATAATACTAAAATTATTTTATCATACTTATCTCTATTTTGCATATACACTTGCTCTATCAGAAAAGAGGGGAAAAGGTGAACAACCCTTAAAAAATGCATGCATCATCTGTTCTACGTTGCCATGGCAACCAGATGGGAATTCCATTTTCCTCCCAGTTGCCACTATATATTCTTTTGAGCAGAGAAAGAACAATTAAACTATACATTTGGTAGGAAAAGTGTTCCTTCCTTGGTTATCAGCTTATACGGCAACTGGCATAATTTAAGAAATGTAGTTCAGTTAATCTTTAACAAAATGTAAAGAAAAGAAGCTCCAGGTGAATTTCTATATATTTCAGTAGCACTCACATACAGACAAATTTTATTTTCTTTCCTCCTCACGTGTACCCCTCAGATCTAAATCTCTCTCCTTCCCTCCTCACTGTTCACTCTCCCTCACTTGGTGGTGGTTACTGTTAGCTTGAAAAATATCTAATTGCTGTTTCTACTTAAGGATAGAACCAATCAGTACAGGGTGAGTACCCCTTATCTGAAATGCTTGGGACCAGAATGTTTCAGATTTCAGATATTCACATTTGGGATCCTCAACCTGTATACACTGTCTCTCAAAATAGCTTGTCTAAACAGGTGCTTTCACACTGGGTAAAGCCACCAGCTATGGAGGAAAAACGATTTCATGTACTCCACTCCACTGAAAAGAAAACCTTGTGCAATGTTGTGCTGTGGCAGGCAGAACTCTAGCATGAGCCCGTGACGCTCACCCATGTGAAATACCCAGCTCCTCTGAGTGTGAGTAGATGTGTAAATGTGAGATACCACTCCCATAATTATCCATACTATATGCCAATGGGAGACTGCACTGGGTGGCCTGATCTAATCACACATGGCCTTAAAAGCAGAGGCTGGTCACAGAAGGGGAAGCAGAGAGGCATACTCCAGCTGGCCATTTGTGAACTACCTACCCATTAGGGCCATACAGCAAGGAATTGCCAGGGGCCTCTAGGAGTAACAGTGGTCCCCAGCCCACAGTTAGAAGAAGAACAAAATAACAAAGACCTCAGTCCTACAAACACAAGGAGATGAGTTCTACCAACAACTAGTGAGGTGGAAAAGGACCCTGAGGTTCAGATGAGAACCAAAGATTGTCGACATCTTGATTTCAGACTAGTAAGAACCCAGCCACGCTGTGCTGCCCTGATTTCTGACCTACAGAACTGTGAGCTAATAAATGGGTGTTGCTCTAAGCTGCTAAGTGTGCAGTAATTTGTTACACAGCAAGAGAAAGCGAACACAGCTGCCAGGGTTCTCAAAATGTACTAAAGTCGTTCCGCAGAATTCAGATTTTGACCTAAAAAGTTGCGATCTGGATTTTAAAAATAATAATCATTGAAATGGCCAGGGGACTTAAGCTGGGTAATAGAAATAAAAACCAGCTCCCTTTTGGGTATAGGCAAGTTAAAAAAAATTCTTACTCCTCAAGTTCTAACAGCAATCATGATTCTAAGTCAGAGATTACTAGCTTTCCTATTTTTTTTTTTGTTGTTGTTTTTGGTTTTTTTGAGTTGGAGTCTCACTCCGTCGCCCAGACTGGAGTGCATGGCCGCTCCCAGCCACCGCAGCCTCGACCTGCTGGGCTCCGGTGACCCTTTTGCCTCAGCCTTCCAAGTAGCTGGAACTACAGGTGTGCACTACCACATCCGGCTAATTTTTGATTTATTGTAGAGATGAGGTCTCACCAAGTTGCCCAGGCGTGTCTCGAACCCGCGGGCTCAGGCAATCCACTCACCTCTGCCTCCCAAAGCATGGGATTACAGGCTGAGCTACCGAGCCCGGCTTGCTTTCCTATTTTCTAAGAACATATTGTTTTCTAGTATATGGAACATAGCCAACTCAAAGTTAGTAAGATATTAGTAAATTAGACCTGCTTCCACTGATCTACATTTTAGACAACACTCAAGAGTTGGTGTTCTAAAGATGTCACTGCTTAATCACCTCACAGAGTTCTGATTTCAGTTTTTATCTATTTCCTGAACTAACAATTCCAACATTTCCTCACTAATTTCCTTTGCATCGTGCTTTTATTCTTTCTACCCATTTTACACATCAATTCCATATAGTCTTTGCAGAAAGTGAACTTCTAGTCCTAAAACTGCATTTCAGTGCTACATACATCTTTATGCCATAGTACTATTTATGTTTATAAACCGGGACTGGGCATGATGGTTCATGTCTATGATTCCAGCACTTTGGAAGGCTGAAGGAGGATGAACCAGGAGTTCGATACCAGCCTGGGCAACACAGCAAGAATGAGTCTCTAATTAAAGTTAAAACATCTGTGGGACCTGGCAGAAAATGTTACAACTGAAGTGGAGAAAGACTGACAGAATAGAAATATCAGTTAATCCAAAAGCATATAAAAATGACATCCACTTATGCTAAAACTACTCAGGGGCACAAAGGAGTCCAGCACTGAGAGATACACACACAGTCTGGCAGAGAAGGGAGAAAATGCATGTAAACCCATGAATGTCATAGCCCCATGTCTGGCTACTGTTACGGAAGGCAAGGTGTCAGAGGCGGTCAGAAACACCTACATGCTGGAGGTGATCTTAGAGACTGCCCAGAATGAGCTGAGTAAATCTGAATAAGAGCCCAGAAAGAGTGTCATCAAAAGAATTTAGGCCTTTGTCTAAAATGATCTGGCATGGCTGGAGACATGCAAGAGGTTAGGTACAGTCAGTACACAGAGAAATAACCTGCAATTCTATCCTAGAGGCAAGTAGAACCAGAGACCTGCTTGATGTGAAGAACACATGAAATTTATGTGTAGAATGGGCACAAAGGATAAATGCAGTCACAATGAAAAAAGTCTGGAACTGTATATATTTTTATTTTTTGTTTATAGACTACTTTTGTTTTTCTTCTCCCCTCAACAACCCCCAATACCTGTTAAAACAAGCTGCTTGTTTTAAGGGCAGGAGTCTTTGTCTATTTGGTTCACTGATGTATTCTGAGCTTCTAGGATGGTTCCTGGAACATAGTTTACTCAACAAATATTTACTGAAGAAATGAGTGTATGATTGAATGAATAAACAATTGTGAATACGAACATTTGTCATTTTAAAAGCTGAAAGTCACTATACTCTTGTAATAAACAAAATTGTGTAATCTCCAAAAAAAAGGTCTGGAACTGTTAATTCAAACTTTTTTGTCATTATTCCTTAAACAATTCAGTATAACAACTATTTACAGCCATGTGTGGTGGCCCACGCCTGTAATCCCAGCACTTTGGGAGGTAGAGGTGAGAAGATTACCTAAATTCAGAGGTTTGAGACCAACCTGGGTAACATGGCAAGACCTAGTCTCAATAATGAATAAAAAAATCAGCTGGGCATGTAGTTCCAGCTACTTGGAAAGCTGAGGAGGAAGGAATGCCTGAGCCCAGCAGGTTGAGGCTATGGTGGCCGTGAGCGTGCCACTGCACTCCAGCCTGGGCAACAGAATAAAGACTACAACTCAAAAAAAAAAAAAAAAACTATTTAGCATTTACATTGCATTAGGTATCATAAGTAATCTAGAGATGATTTAAAGTATATGGAAGAATGTGCATAGATTATGTGCAAATATGATACCATTTTATAAAAGGAACTTGAGTATTCATGAATTTTGACATCTAAGGGGGGGTCCTGAAATGAATTCTCCCATGGATACCAAGGGGTGACTAGAATTCATTTGTTGTGGATGAGTGTTTGTCTCCTAATGTCTGGTTTGAAATAGTGTACAATTCACTTGGATAGAGAAGAGCAGGAGGAGGAAAAAAGATTGAGAACAGTAACTTCTGCTTGAGGGGCAAGTGGGACACTGAGCAGTGTAGAACACAGTGGGGACTGCTTGACAGATCAAATCAGTAGCTAAAATAAAGGTCTGGGCTGCAAATAGAAGTGGAGGTCATGCTATGCAGCTTGTAGTTGATGCCTTTTTGTCAAGCATGTGAGAGTGCCAAGGAGAAACGAGAATGAAAGAGTCAAGGGCAGAGCCCAGTTCAGAGCCAAAGTACAAAGTCCATCAAGCTACCAACAAAGTCTACACTTCTGGACTTACGATCTATAATCAATGACTCATACTATAATCACCAATATAGATATGTAATTTTCAAATACAAATTTTACAGCACACACGTACAAAATCAGTAAGCTTACATTTTACATGAGGTTTAGATATACATAAGAACTAGCAAACTAAAGACTCACATGATTTTGTATCTAAAAACTCTGTCTGCAGACAATCTGAGGCCAGCTGGGAGCAGGGTAAAAAAAAAAAGTTACGAAAAAAGAACTGTCTACTGAGAACTATGCTGGTGAAATTTACTATGACCACTAATTATTGCCTCACGTTAGTCAGGAAATAATGCAAGATTTACCACTTTAGACAAGGCTTTCAGAAACTTCCACAAACTCTATAGTTAAAGACGTGTACAGTTACTAATACATAATGAATCAACAAAATTCAAATGTAACTTTCTACTCTCCAAGGTAATTTAGAACACAGACAGGAAATAAATGAAATTCCTAAGCCTGTGTTATACAATATGGTAGCCAGTAGCCAATTAAATTAAAATTGAATAAAATTTTTAAAATATTATTCAGTCACTCTATCTTCATTTTAAGTGCTCAACAGCCACATGGCTGGTGGCTACAAGACAGCACAGATCGTACAGATAGAACATTTCCATCAATATAGAAACTTTTATTGAGTAGCACTGCTCTAGGCAATTTTTTAGCAATATGAGCCTCTTCCAACAAATCATTATTGTTAATAAGTAATAAAGTTAGCTAAAAAGGATTTAGAATGCTTTTCTTTACAGATTATTTTAAACTGCTTACTCAAAGTATATAAATAAGTTATAAAATGATAAACAGGCAAGATATAACCACTTTAAATTGAACAGATTATTCCAATATCTGAATACCTTTTAGCTCAGCACATCTCCTTACTGGAATTCACCCTAGTGATATACTCACTGTGGCAATGTCTACAAACTGCAATATATTGGAACCTACATGTCCATCAATAAGGGAGCTTGTTAGGAGCATTATGACAGATTATGGCACATTCACAGAACACAATTCTGCCAAAAACAATGAGGCAAATAAAATATAAACACAATTCCATTCATAATAGCATCAAAGAAAAGATAAAATACTCAGAAATAAATCTAACACAAACGTTTAAAACATACTATGAAAACTACAAAATCCTGTTGAAAGAAATTAAAGAAGATCTAAAGAAATAGAAAACACATCCGATGTTCATGGAATAGAGACTTAACATTTTTGTTAAGATGGCAATATTGCCCCAGTTGATCTACAGATTCGATGCAATTGACAAGTCATTCCTAAAATTGAAATGGAAATGAAAGGTCCCAGAATAGTCAAAAAATTTTGAAAAAGAAAAACAAGACTCCCTCTCCCTCCCCCTCCCCCTCCCC
>NW_007258809.1:284312-303693 GCF_000164805.1 Carlito syrichta
CTCTCTCTCTCTCTCTCTCTCTCTCTCTCTCTCTCTCTCTCTCTCTCTCTCTCTCGGTCTAAAAAAAAAAAAGAAAAACAAAATAGGGGGATTCACAATTCCCTATTTCAAAACTTACTACAAAGCCACAGTAATCAAGACAGTGTAGTACTAACAAGGATAAAGATCAACGAAATAGAACTGAGAGTCCAGAGTTAAAGCCTCACATTTACAGTAAACTGATTTTCACCAAGGATGCCAAGACAATTCAATGGGGAAAGAACAGACTGTTTGACACAATGGTGATGGGATACATGAATATTCAAATGCAAAAGAATGAAGTAGGACTCCCAGGTCCCACCACACAAAAACTAATCCATAATGGATCAAAGTACTGAATATAAGGGCTAAAATGGTAAAACACCTAGGAAACATGCTCAACATTATTAGCCACCAAAAAATTAAAAAATCAAAACCACAATGAGGGGTACAACTTCATACCTACTAAGATGGCAATCACAGCAATAATCAAAACATCAGATGATAATAGGTGATATGAACGATGTGCACAAATTAGAATCCCCAGATACTGCTGATTAAAATGGTGTAGCCATTATGGAAACCAGTCTAGCAGTGTCTCAAACATTCAAAAAGTTGCCACTTGACTCAGAAATTCCACTCCTTGGTATTTGTCCAAGAGAAATAAAAACTTATGTCCATACAAAAATTTGTACATGAATGCTCATGGCAGCATTATTCTAAATAGCCAAAAGAAGAAATGACCCCAAATGTTCATTAATCACTGAGTGGATAAATTAAAATGTGGTATATCCATTCAATGGAATATTATTTAATGATTAAAGAAAAGACGTACTAATAGATGCTGCAACATGATGCCCCTTGAAAACATTAAGGTAAATCAAAGAAGCTAGTCATCAAAGGCCACATATTATATGATTCCATTTACATAAAATGCCTAGAATAGACAAATCTACAGAAACCGATGGTAGATTAGTACCTACCTAAGGCTGAGTAGATAGAGAAAATCCAAGTGACTACTTAAGTATATGCAGTCTCTTTTATCTTGCTCTCCAGTCCCCAAATAGCTGTAACTTGACCATAACCATAACAGTTAATTTTGCCATTCTTTGGTAAATTCATCCTAGGTGCTGGGGGGATCACTGAAATGAAGGAGAAAGCATCGTTCTAAAATTAAATGGACTGAGTAATTTGGTGTGTGCCTGTTGCCCCAGCTACTCGAAAGACTGAGGCAGGAGGATGCCCTAGTCCAGGAGTTTTAGGCTGTAAAGCACCTTCACTGCACCTGTGAATAGCCACTGCACTTCAGTACCTTGGCAATATGGTAAGATATCGTCTCTAAATAAGTAAATGTGGTTGATGGCTATACAACTCTGGGTACAGTGAAAAACCACTGTATACTTTAAGTAGGCAACTTATATGGTATGCAAATAATCTCTCAATAAAACGGTGTTTTACAAAATAAGGCAGTTCTATAGGTACATAGGTACGAACATGAAGAATCTACCACTGATGAATAAAAAGGCACAGACCACTGTGTATGGCATGTGTCTTTGTTTTACACAGACGTACAAAGCTTGTGCCTCATTTTTGTTTTTAGATTAGAAAATTTAGTTTACTTAAAAGTTAAGTGGGGCGGGGTTCACCTCTCCCAAGGCAGGGGAGGGGGCCAAAGACAGGCAGCATGGTGACAGCCATAGCTCAAAGAGCACACGACCACACCAGAGTCTAGAAAGGCAATGGGCAATAGTTGCTAGTGGCTGAGTCTTTTTAACCACTCCTCTTGATGGGGGATGGTCATTAAGGTGACTAGGTGGAAGTCCGCTCCACGTCATCAAGAAAGGGCAGGCAAGCACAGGTACTGATATCAGGTAATGGACAGAAGGCAGATGGGTGGGTTAGTCACACGATAACTGCTGTGGTGAGGTCTGCCTGTGTCGCTAGGTCACAAAGGGCTGATTAGGTTAACTTGGAGTTGGGGGCCTGGAGGGGTTTTTCCTGCAAGAGACTTGTTAGACATCTGCCACCTGCAAACTCCTAGACCAAAGGTGCTCTTATTATCATTTCTATAGCTTTGACCTTCTGCCTTGACAAGGATGCCTCATGTTAATAGATTGTCTTTGGATGGACAACAATGCCTCTGTCCAGGAAAAGAAACTCAATGTCTGGTAAGATAACTTTTTAAGAATTCTCTCTATTCCTTTTATGCTTTTTCAATGTGGTACCATGTGTATGAATCTGAAATAAATTATTAATTTTTAAAGACAAGAAAGGAATAAGGAAGGATGCTTTCTCCTTCATTTCAATGATCTCCCAGCGCCTAGGATGAACTTACCAAGAACGACAAAATTAACTGTTATAGTCATGGTCAAGTTACACCTATTTTAAGGCTGGAGAACAAGATAAAAGTCAAAATCCAAATGATGTACATCCTTCTGGGAGCAAGGCTCTGCATTAGGTTAAATACTTGTTCCATTACTTAAAAATTCATGAGAACTCAAGCCAGAGATAACTTCTTCGGACTTCCAGTGAAAAACAGAGTGTTGTGAAAACTAAAAGAGATGGTATTAAATCCCCTGGCACAGTAACTAGGCACATAGCAGGCAGTCAGTAAAGGTTAATCCTCACCTCCCACTTCTCTGGTATTGGTCATAATAAACCTGTTTCCTCAGGGCTCCAACTGTGACCAATGAATATACCTGATATATCATGCATGATACTGCTATTAGACCTTTCTTTGGCCATGTCAGGAGTTCTTCCCATCCCTCTCTGTTCAGAGTTTCACAAGGATTTATACTATTATCATACTTAATTCTACAAGGCCAATATGACAATGCTCTGTTGTTATAATCATTCTTTATGAAGATTAAGTCTAAAACGGATTTTGAAAAATTAACTAGTGAGCAAATTGCTTTAAAACTATCCTTCAAGAAACATAATTTTTTTCTAAGTTTTTTTTTGACAAGAACAAGGCTAAGGCCAGTCCTCAAAGACCCTCTTGTGAACTAGGGCTCTGCAAAATTGTTTCCATCTTAAAAATTGATTCCCATTCAGGCACAGTGGCTCATGCCTGAAATCCCAGGGGTTCGAGACCAGTCTAGGCAACTTGGTAAGACCTCGTCTCTACAATAAATCAAAAAACTAGTCGAGAATGGTGGTGTGCACCTGTAGTTACAGCTACTTAAAGGTTGAGGCCCGAAGGATCACCTGAGCCCAGTAGGTGGAGGCTGCAGTAGCCATGAGTATGCCACTGCATTCTCGCCTGGGCGACAGAGTGAGACTGACTTTAAACAAACAAATAAATAAATATTCGCTGGAGAGAAAAACAAAATGTATAATTACCAGCACAGATTTTTGATCACCTGAAGATTTATTAGTCCTCTACAACGCTACTGCCTCTCTGAAACGCTATAATTTCTCTCATCCAGATATTTTTTAGTTAAACAGCTTTAATTTTGAAGACTGCTATTTCAATTAGCACTAATGCCAACCTTACAAAAATAATTGTATGTAGAATTATTCAAAGATGCTGATATAATATTATTGTGGAAGGGTGGCATTTTTCAGATTGGTGAATGCCTGAAGAATCCATTAAAAACAAATTTTATGGAAATAGGCCAGGCATGGTGGTTCATGCTTGTAATCCCAGTAATTTGGAAGGCCAGAGCAGGAGGACTGTTTGAGGCCAGGAGTTCAAGACCAATCTGGGCAACATAGTGAGTCCTTGTCTCTACAAAAAAATTTAAAAATTAGCCAGGTGCAGTGGTATGCACCTATAGTCCCAGCTACTCAGGATACTGAGGCAAAAGGATGGCCTCAGCCCAGGAAGTCGAGGCAGCAGTGAGCTGCGAGCATGTAAGCCCATGTGACAGAGTAAGACCCCAACTCAAAAAAAAAAACCATTTTTGTTTAAGGAAACAAAAGGGATTCTGAAGCACCAAATCTAATCCCAACAGAAGAAAGTCAGGAACAAGAGGGTAGTAGGATATGATTCCAACCAGTCACACCAAGGGCCAACCAGAGACAAACTTGGGATGCCCTACTCATACTTCTTAAGACTGGACAGAAAGGTAAAAATCTCTAAGGATTTGCAACGTTGAGCTTCCTTTTGTGAAAAGGTAGTATTTAAAATTACACTAACTATTCAGTGTTGGAAACCCCCAAGCCAAGAAAATAATTTAGAGTGCTTCTGGGTAAGTGGCATCTAAAGGTAGCTGGAAGAAGTAAAAGCAAATCCACTTTAAAGAAATATACCTTTAATCTGAGCTCCTTGGAACTGTCAGCAATTATGATTCAACAAATGTGATTTAATAATTTTTTAGTCACCAAATAAACAATGAAACAAAATGCTATGAACAAGCCAAAAGAAACAAACATCAGAATTAGATTTCAGACACTATATTCTTTATGAAATAAAGAATATAAAATAAGTATATTCACAATGCTGATAAAAAAGTCCGCTTAGCTCTTATTTGTTGTTGATTAAGATAACAAAAATAGTCTGTTAGACAGATCTGAAGGAACTACCTAGGATGCACAATGAAACAGAGATCAGAAGTATAAAAGGTTGAGAACTGAAATAGGGAAGGAAAAGGTCTAACCTACCTACTATTCAGGGTTCTTGAAGAACAGAAGTAGAAAAAAGGAAGAGGAACTACTGGAAGGAGCTGAGAACTGTTCAGAATTGATAAAGAACATAAACTTCTCAGATTCAAAAAGCACAAAGTATGCAAGATAAATCCCAAGAGTACAGTAAAAATGAAGAAACCAAAAGCAAAGAGAAAATATTGGGGGAAAAAAAAGACCAGCCAGAGGAAAAAAAGACATTTTCTATATAGGAATGACAACACTGTCACTAGATTTCCCCAAACAACAGAAGTAAAATAACATGGCATAAAATCAAAGTACCAAAAACTATTTATATTCTCCAAAGTTATCAAAAAATTTTTTTCTAAAGTGCTAAGAGCTATAAATGTCATGCTTAGTTGCATACCTGGCTAACAACAACAACAACAAAAAATACATATATATGTATATGCATATATATATACACATATATATACATATATATGTATGTATATATCTGTGTGTGTGCGTGTATGTGTGTGTATATATATATATGTATATAACATATACTACTAAATTAACAAAATTGAGTTTATCATCTACAGATCCTTTCTTAAGAAACTGCTTAAGAATGTATTTCAGGCCAGACTCGATGGCTTAGCCTGTAATCCCAGTGCTTTGGGCAGCCGAGGTGAGTGGATTGCCTGAGCCTGCAGGTTCGAGACCCGGCCGGGCAACTTGGCGAGACCTCATCTCTACAATAAATCAAAAATTAGCCGGGTGTAGTAGCGTGCACCTGTAGTTCTGGCTACTTGGAAGGCTGAGGCAGAAGGATCCCCAGAGCCCAACAGATCAAGACTGCAGTGGCCGGGAGCGTGCCACTGCATTCCAGTCTGGGTGACGGAGTGAGACTCCAACTCAAAAAAAAGAATGTATTTCAAGAAGACAGAAAATAATCATAAAAGAATGTCTAAATTTCAAGGGGAAAATGGTGATTTGTAACAAACAGTAAACATGAGCAAATCAAAACATATACTGAATGTATACTTCTAAGATTGGCAATAAATACATGTTTAAAGTAATAATATCTTAGGAAATAAACATTTCAGACAGCATAGTGCTAATGCTAAGCACTCTGTATTAACTTACTTAATCCACAAACAACTCTGTAAGTACTGTACTGTTACAATACAGATGAGGATAAGTAGACTACTAGAGAGCTAACTTAAAACAGGAAAATAGGTCCAGGCTTCACTTTCTAATGGGACTCAATCTCCTGCTGTGCCAGTAGACTCTATGGAGGGAACAGTGGTTAGATGGCTAACACGTAAACAGGAAACATTTAGGAAGCAGATGTGATGAGCCATCTGTGTAGTACTGATAGCCATGTAAGGCACTCAGGCTTTTCCAGTTGCAAAGATCTGACCCACTACAGTCTTAGAGAAGGCCCAGGAATCTGCATGTCTGATAAGCACATCAGGAGATTCCAATGGAGTCGATTCAGGGGCCACATTTAAAGAAACATCACTTCATGCATATGTATAGCCACCATAACCATTACATGTAATCATTTTGTCTATTTTCTATTTGGCTTTATTGCCGTTTTGAAGAAGAAAAATTATGTTCACGTGCATTTTGGATATTAGATATCAAAGTAAACCCTTAGACAAATACTGTGCCAGTTTCAAGTTTGTGGAAAATACCACTATAGAAAAGATAAATTGTGGCTAAACAATGGAATACTATACACCAATAACAAGACAATGAACAATAAATACAATAACATGAACTCAAAAGCCCTGTGCTAAGTGAAAGAAGCCAAAACAAAAGATTACCTAAAGTATGATTTCATTTTTAAAAGGCAAAACTACTGTGATGGGAAACAGACCAATGTTTGCCAGGAGCCAGGGAGCAGAGGGAGGGCACTGACTGCAAAAGGGCTCAAGAGAACTTTTGGTGCTGAAAAAAAATGTGTCCTCACGACTATGTATATATACAGTTGTCACACTCATTAAATTGTACACCTAAAATTAAATGATTATTTTATGTAAGCTATTCCTTAATAAAACTGACCCCATAGGGCATCCCAGTCACCAGTGAGTGTTCCCGTGGGAGCTGCTGCTCTAAACATATGCTCCCATCACACTCGACGTGGTTAAACGTAAATACTTTTCACTGCCAAATAGAAAATCTGGTAAACCCTTTGCAATCATTAACATTAACACATGGGAAACTCAGTCCTGACCTCCACTGCCTAATTTAAACTTTGTAAGGGAGTATTTAATTGGTGAAAAAACAAAAGATTTAAAATTGAACATAACAGAGACTTACCTAAAGTGGAACAGAAATTCACCATAAGGTGGTACTGAAACCACAATACCACAAATTATTCTTCCTTGTACTCACAGAAGGCACAGTGCCTTCTCAACACAAGGGTATGTGAAAGCTGAAGACTGTCCTGAAAAGCATCAAATCCATATACATGACAGAGCAGGAACTAAAGCCCCACCCATCAGAATATCCCACCAACTCAGATCAAATAGAGTATGATATTCTCAGAACTGTGATATTTCTTCCTTCCCTTGTGTTATGAATCATGGGATTCTAATCCATAGTTCCAAATTCTACTAGATTATCCAAAGTATAGGGAATACACACCCCGTTCAAGAAATATTTACAAAGCTCAAACTATTTTATTGTTAAAATGAGTAAAATGACTCTTCTCACATGGAACCATGAATCTAACAAATTAAATCAGACAGATACACAAATAACATAAACAAAGCAGAAAGTGGTTTGATAACATTACTTCTTTAACTCAATCTATATTCAAGGTATACAACTTGTCATACTGTTATATAAGGTCCAAGGGATACAATAACAGAACCAAAATATGTCAAAAGGTGCACATGTTCTGCCTGGCTGGTTGAGTCTCTAGAAATGCTTAAAGAAAGGAGAGAACATTAAAGAGACCTATGAGGAAGAAAAAGGTGTCAACAGATTCAGCTAGGGAAAGGGTGGCCAAGGCAGGAGGAAGTGAGTGCATGAGCATAGGTACGGCAGCAGGAAAAGCTCGTCCGCTTTTGCTTGGCACCAAGGCATCCAAAGGAGAACACTGCCAGAAGTACTAGAAAGGTTAGGATCAGATTCTGACACCCTTGAATGAAGAATTGGACGTTTATTTGGTACGAAATAAAATATCATGTAAAATTAAATCTATTTCATTTGGAAGCTGTAACATACTCGGTATGAAATAGGACTATACAGCACAATCATGTGGAAGTTTTTCAAAATGCAAAAGCAAGAACCAGGAGACTCTGACTCCACAGGTTTGGAATGTAGCCTGGGTACATGTCACTGGGAGACTGATACACACCCATGGTTAAGAATCACTGCTGCAAGGAGTCATTACCATCTCTAACAGACGTCTACTGGTAATGCACTAATGTGCTTATGATCCAAGTACAAGCAAGAAAAGTAGATACAAAAAGACAGAGGCAAAGAAAGGCAGATACAAGTAAGAATTTCTAATGGCCCCAAAGATTTCAGAAAAAGAAACTCTACTTTTAATTAATGTTTCTTTAAAAGTTATTACACTAATCACAGTTTGGGGGCACCTACTACAAGTAAAACTTTAAGTTAATTCTATCAAATATAAATAATATACTATAATACATTCAAGTTTCAACTCAGAAAAGCATGCCTATGGGAGTTCTGAATTAAACACGAATAGGTAACACCTTAAATCTGCATTTTTTCTTCTTCCCTTCCTAGTTGAAGAGAAAAGAAACCCCAAAAGAAAGATAATAGAAAAGAAAAATTAAGGAACAAGAAATTTAACAATTTTTTTTAGAAAACAAAGAAAATGGGGGGAGAGAGAACTCAGAAGAACAAAAGCAGCTATAACAAAAAGCAGTTGCAGAAATCAATACTGACCAGAAATCAGTCCACCCTGGAGCCACAAGCGCCTCAGCACAATAGCCAGAGTCTGGAAAGACATTTCAGGGAAGAGATGCTGCTGGATACACACACGGCTCAGCTGGATGGAGCCATTGCTTCATTCTCCCCACACTCCCACCTCCAGTGTAACCAGATCCCAATCTTTCCCAAAGCAGAAAATGGAGCATTACGGAGACACTAGACACAAGAAGGAAAGGTACTGGGCTGAGAAACAGTCCACACAGTGGACACTGAGAATCCAACTTCTTATTCACTCTGCTCCCAGAACACAGGCCCAGCTCCTCTCTTCCGTGAACAAGAATATGGAGAATTCTTTACTGGAGAAACCACATAGCCCCACTCAGGCCAGGCAAAAATATATTATTATAACAGAATTATTTGTTTCACCCTTTCCCTTAAAAACTAGTGATCTGTAAACCATTTATACTTTACGTACTAGGTTCTGCTCCTATTCCTAAGATCCTTTCAGATTTCCCAGTGCTAGGGCCAATCTCTATTTACTAGGTATGATGCTGAGGACATAACTGAGAACAAAGACTGTGCCTTAGTCCCTATGTACTCAGTAGAGATCCTTACTAAGATATAAATTAAGTAAAAGATGTTGAGTGAAAAATCATAGTTCAAAAGGTATGTATCTGCTATATCTTTAAGGATTTATAAATTCTTAAGCCTATAACTTGATTTCATAATCTTACACTGATTCTGAATTTCAATGGAGTCACCCAAATTTGCTGTATTTAGAAATATATTTTCAGCTGGGCATGGTGGCTAACATTTATAATCCCAGCACTTTGGGAGGCCGATGGGAGAGGACTGCTTAAGCCCAGGAGTTCAACACCAGCTTGACTCCATTTCTACAAATAATTTTTTAAATTAGCCAAGTGTGGTGATGTGTGCCTACAGCACTAGCTACTTGAATTGCTTGATTCCAGGAGTTTGAGGTGACAGTAAGCTATGATCATGCTTCTGCACTCCAGCCTGTAAAAATAAATAGGCAATTTTTAACAAGTATGTTCCAGGTTTTTGGGTCTCCCCTCATAGATATTACACAGTTACATATAAATATATTTTATATATAATATATATTATCTGTATAATAAGGATTTGAAAATTCTTAAGCCTATAACTTGATTTCATAATCTTACATTGATTCTGAACTTCCATGGAATCACCCAAATTTGCTACATTTACAAGTATATTTCCAGCCAGGCATGATGGCTCATACTTTGCACTTCAGCCTGGGCAACAGTGAGAAATCCTGTATCTTTAAAAAATATAATATAGATAATACATATAACATATAAAATATATATGTATATATTTCCTGATGCTTTCTCCTTAATATGTAGGTGCCATTTGAAAACATATGAAATTATGTTTATTTAGTGGAGATATTATTTCTACATATTAGGAGTTCATAAGTAAAGAATCGTGCTAATGACTCAGCCACAAACTGATGACAAGAACAAGCAAAAATTCTCAACCAATGTACACTTGACCCAGAAGCATACAAAGTAAACAGTCTATTCATCCCTACTTATTAGGGAGAATTTTAAGAACTCAAATAATATATGACTTAAATCTAAAAAAATTAAATAAGGTTTCAATCAAATGACAAATGTTTAAAATATGCAGACAAAAAACTAAACATGGGAAAAAAAGTGAAGCTTAAATGTGGCTATAAAATGAGTGTTTTTGTTTTTGAGTTGGAGTCTCACTCTGTCACCCAGACTGGAGTGCAGTGGCCGCTCCCAGCCACCGCAGCCTCGACCTGCTGGGATCTGGCGATCCTTCCGCCTCAGCCTTCCAAGTAGCTGGAACTACAGGTGCACGCTACCACACCCAGCTAATTTTTGATTTATTGTAGAGATGAGGTGTCGCCAAGTTGCCCGGGTGGGTCTCAAACCTGCAGGTTCAGGCAATCCACTCACCTCAGCCTCCCAAGGCATGGGATTACAGGCTGAGCCACCGAGCCCAGCTAAAATGAATGTTTTGTATACTGAATGCTTTAAGAGATTTTGCTTCTCCTAATTCTTGAATCCTCTTACAGTTTTGACAGTCTAGCCTGTGATACTTAGCTAAAATAAAGGCTTCAATTGCTTGTTAGTAAATGAAACATACCACAAAAAGAATCCAAAACTAGCATACAGTTTGAGTAGAACTTCAATATAGTGTTTTCACTATAGCTCATCTTATTCATTTTTTTTCATCAAGACATCCAGAGTCCCAGCCCTGTTCTGATGTCATCCCAGGATGTGTCTAACTTGCTTCAAAAGTTGTCTTGAATTGTTTTTAAAATGTTGTGTTTTTTTAAAAGTACAAGAATCTAATCCTTTGAGGAAGGGAAGGGGGGAGAGGAAGTGCGTAAAATAATTTTCTGGTGTTAGGGGAAATAAGGATAGAAAAAAATGTTTAATAAATTATAAATCATTACTTCAAAAGCCGGGCTCGGTGGCTCAGCCTGTAATCCCGCGCCTTTGGGAGGCTGAGATGAGTGGATTGCCTGAGACCACGGATTCAAGACCCGCCCAGGCAACTCAGTGAGACCTCATATCTACAATAAATCAAAAATTAGCCAGGCGTGGTAGCGCGTGCCTGTAGTTCCAGCTGCTTGGAAGTTTGAAGCGAAAGGATCAGTTGGAGCCCAGCAGGTTGAGGCTGCGGTGGCCGGGAGCGGCCACTGCACTCCAGTCTGGTCAACAGAGTGAGACTCCAACTCAAAAAATATATATATATATATTTGGTAGAATCATAAAATGAATTTCATGTGAGTGAACTGGTCTAAGAAAAACGTTTACTAATCCCAGACATTTTTTTTTTTTGACAAAAGTTGCTGAAAAATATTACAGATGCTCCTTGACTTATGATGAGGTTACATCTCAACAAAGTCATCATAAAATGAAAAATCCTAACTAGAACCATGGACCATCTGAATACTGTTCCCTTCATATTCTTGTCTTCACAAGTGAAATAATAACTTAATCCTTAGTCATTCGAATTTGAAACACACAGAGTAGTAGTTAAAAGCATAGTCTTCAAAGTTCAGACTTCGGTTTAAGTTCTAGTTCCATCAGTTATAATCCCTGTGGCTTTGAGAAAGTTATTTCACCTCTTTGATACTTACTTTTCTCACCAATTTTACTCATTCCTCCAACTATAACATCCCTCGAGCCTTCTTTTAGACCCAGAAAAGCATCTGCAATGCCTGTTTAACTAGTATGCAGAAACCTGTATATTTTTTCTGAGACTTCAAACCCATATAACCCCCAAAGCCAAATGCTACTTTGGTCCAAGTCACACCTACTGGCCAAGGTCGGACATCACAGAGCATTCTCTCACCGCTCCCTCAATATCCACCCCTGAAGCATGACGCTGCTTCTCCTATGGTGTCTCCCTTACCCCTCCCCCTGCCTGAAATAGTCCAAACCTCATCCTTTGTCACCCATCTCTGATGCCATATCCCTGTTCCCCTCCCTCCAACCCATTTTCCTTTACCAGACCTAGCTTTCCAAAACACAGGTATGGCCAGTGATATTTCTGCTTAAAAAGTAGTATTTATTTTTCTTCAGATTACCAAAACAATACTTGTTCATTATCTGTAAATCACAGGGCTATAACTAAACTAATTGCTAACCGTCCTAGTATCCACAATATGATAATGTATTTCCTCTCAATTTTGACCTAGATATATTTCACATAATTTGAGATCATCTTTTCATAAGCATCTTCCCCTATCATTAAAAACTCTGTAAAATATCATTTAACAGGGACAAACTACTTCATCATACAGTTCTATCAAAATGAATTAATCATTCCTTTAATTGTTTTCAGTATTGAATATACTGTGGAAAACATCATTAGTCATGCATCTTTGCCTATACTTCACAAATTAAATTCTTAGGACACAGTACCTAAGTACCAGGAGTAAAATTACCAGGCATGGTAGCATGCCTGTAGTCCCAGCTACTCAGGAGGATGAGGAGAGAGGATCATTTCAGCACAGGAGTTCGAAGTCAGCCTGGGCAACATAGCAAGACTCCACCTCTTACAAAAAACATAACAAAACAAACCTGTCAATAAAATCTGCCCTACTTGTCTGCCTGTAAAGGCTGTGGCTATTTAAGATCAATTTTATTTAAGGCTAGCAGTTACCACTTGTACTGGAGAATCGTTAGGGTTACTGAGCCTGGAGCAAGATTTAGCAAGCTGCCAACTAGCAGTTAGAATCATCAGCCCCAGCAACTTCCTGTTTATGACTCATACTTGAAACCACTAGTTGTTCCCTCCATCTGTGTCTGTCCTGAGTGAAGTGCGGCAGGACTCCCAAATCATCAGTCAGTGTCTCTGACAGAGGATGGCCACCATACTCCCCTCAAAGCCACTTTCATGTATGACACATAACCTACATTTTTAGTCAGAACATTCCAAACCTTCTAAATTTGGGTGAGATACCCAGTTTTTTTCTTTACAATGTAATTACAGACACAGAAGTTTAATTGTATTTATAAAGGTTAATAGGCTGTATCTAAAAACCAGCCATCAAAGCTATAGAGAAAATAAAAAATAAATTCAGTAAGAATGTTTACCAAAAATGTCTTTAACTTATTTCTTTTTTTTTTTTTTTTTTTTTTTTTGAGTTGGATTCTCACTCTGTCACCCAGACTGGAGTGCAGTGACACACTCCGGGCCACCACAGCCTTGACCTGCTGGGCTCCAGTGATCCTTCCGCCTCAGCCTTCCAAGTAACTGGAACTATAGGCGCGTGCTACCACACCTGGCTAATTTTTGGATTTATTGTAGAGATGAGGTCTCGCCAAGTTGCACAGGTGGGTCTTGAACCCACGGGCTCAGGCAATCCACTCACCTCAGCCTCCCAAAGCACGGGATTACAGGCTGAGTCACCGAGCCTGGCTTAAATTTTTTTTTTTTTTTTTTTTAATTTTTAGAGGTAGAGACTCACTCTGTGGCGCAGGCTAAAGTACTGTGGCACAACCATAGCTCACTGTAATCTTGACCTCCTGGACTTAAGTGATGCTCCTGCCTCAGCCTTCCGAGTAGCTGGGATCACAGGCACATCCCACTGTACTTATACTTAAAAAATAAAAATTTTTAAAAAGGAACAGTTATTTTAATTATAATTAAAAATAAATAAACTTTAAAATTCAGTATATCAGTCTAACTAGCTACATTTCAATTCAGCAGCCACATGTGAGGGCTACCACATTAGACAGAACACCACAGAAAGTTCTACTGAGCAATGCTGCTGTACAGTTTAAAAGTTGTGAACTGCAAATAAAACTATCTTTAAAATATAGGTTTTTACTACCAAAGATGAACTTCTGTTGAGTCTAAGAATCCAAAGACCTCCAAAATATGTTAATAGCCATGTCAAAATATTAAATTTATTTCTTAATGAGATAAAATTATATTCATCTCTGAAGCATTTAGGGAACTATCATATTTACATACTTTTTAATACACAAAATAAAATATTTTATGCTTCATTTAAAAAAAAACATTGCATATGTGTTCACAGAAGAAGCAAAACTCGTGTTTTAAAAAGATATCATTGGGCACAGTAGCGCATGCCTAAATTCCACACTTTGGGAAGCTAAGGCAGGAGGACTGCTTGAACTCAGGAGTTTCAAGACCAGTCTAGGCAACATAGTGAGACCTCAACTCTATGAAAAATCAAAAAATTAGCCAGGCATGGCTGTGGGCACCTGTAGTCCCAGCTTCTCAGGAGGCTGAGGTGGAAGGATAGCCTGAGCCCAGGAGGTCAAGAATGCAGTGCGTTGTGATCGTGCCACCGCATTTCAGCTTGGGAGACAGAATGAGAATTTTTTAAAATAGTAAGTTCTTGCTCTTTAGATATAATGGGTTCAAAGACAGTATGTAGAAAAGTGATTCAAAACACCTTTTTTGGTTTTTTGTTTTTTTACTTTGGAGTCAAACTGATATACACAGTTATACAAAATTCTTACATGGATAAATTTTAGTTTCTGCTGTACTAACTGTAACTACTGCTCTCAGAAGTAGTGGTCTCTTTGCCATCTTTTTACTGTGGAATTGAAGCTACAATGACAATGGTACAAATACCAACAGCTATTTAAAAAGGTTGGCCCGGGAGAGCAAGTGAATGGCAGTGAGGTCAGTTCAACAGATAAAGCACACAAAACCACCCAAAATGTTAGAGGGACACTGTTGCTTTAAAAAGGCCATCCTTTTTTCTTTTCTTTCCTTTTTTTTTTTTTGCTAATATAAAGTTTAGACATCTGAGTCAGTATGGTAATGCATGTCTGTAACACTTGCTTCTTGTCTATAATCCCAGCTACTTAAGAGACAGAGGAGGGAGGATCATCTGAGCCCAGGAGTTCAAGACCAACCTGGGCAAAAGAGTGAGAGCCCATCTCAAAAAAAAAAAAAAAAAGTTAAAATTAAATATGGGATGAAAAATTTAAAAATATAATTTAAAAATCTAGACTTCTAGATAGCTTATTTTTGTCATACCAAGTATATAGCCTTAATCTTTTCTATGGCAGAGGTCTCTCTCCCTCCACACTGCCCCCCTCCACATAAGAGGGGGAGCACAAGGATAAAATTACAGAGGCAGGTTACATGACCACAACGTAAGAATAAATCTTGGTTAGATTAAACTACTGTAACATTGAGGCAAAGAGCTGAGAAATACCAATCACATACAGGACTACAGATCTGAACATACTTTCAAGTAAGAACATTTACCAAAGCACTGCTCGTGTGCAGCTACACGCAGCAGGTCACGGGGGTAAAAGAAGCAGCAAAGCCGAGTAACTATCCCAGGAATCTAGTCCAGGAGTCAAGGCAAAAACCACACAACAGCTTTTAAGTTCTAAGTAGTTTTGATGAAAATGAGAACTTGGCTGGGCTCAGTGGTTCAGCCTGTAATCCCAGCATTTTGGGAGGCCAAGGTGAGTGGATTGCCTGAGCCTGCGGGTTCAAGACCCGCCTGGGCAACTTGGCGAGACCTCATCTCTACAATAAATCAAAAAAAATTAGCTGGGCGTGGTAGCGCGCCTGTAATTCCAACTACCTGAAGGCTGAGGCTGAAGGATCGCCGGAGCCCAGCAAGTCGAGGCTGCAGTGGCCAGGAGCAGCCACTGCACTCCAGTCTGGGTGACAAAGTGAGACTCCAATTCAAAAAAAGAAAAAAACGAGAACTCAGTGATAGAGAAAGGTTTCAAGGGAATGTGGATCAAACTGGGTCTAACAGGTAGAATCTAGACAGTAGTAGGGAAGACATTTTGTACAGAAAAGTACCTCTTCTAGCCTTAAAGCACTAAGGCAGGAATGAACAAGGTCTGTCAGCTGGACACTGCTGTGCTCAATCTGAGCTAAGCAAGAATATCTCAGGATAAGAGGGACCAAACTACAGATCCTTTAATAAAAGAAAAAGGAACAAATGAAAATGATACTTAGGAAGATCTTGAAGGGTGTGGAAAGCTTGACAGACATGGGGATTGGAGCATTTCAGGCAGAGGGAGCAGTAACTAAAGCAAAGGTCGAGCCACAGCTGTGCCACACTAGCTGAGCAGCAGCACAGCATACATGGAATACAACAAACTCAGCTGCAAAAATGGTGGAGACTAACGCTGGAGACCATAACTTTCAGGATCTGAAGTAGTCAGAAAAGCAAGTGAGTCACAGATGGGGAATAGGGAGATGGCAAAACCATACATGTGGTTTTTAGGAGGACTGCTCTGGCACACTTAAGCAAGTGAATGGAGAAACACAAAAGCTAAAAAGATCTGCCCAGATTTCTTTTCCTATAAAATACATATACTAAAATAAATATACCAATGAGGTACCCTTGCTTTACTTTTCACATTTATATCCTTTTTTTTTTTTTTTTTGAGTTGGAATTTCACTCCGTTGCCCAGGCTGGAGTGCAGTGGCCGTTCCCGGCCACCGCAGCCTCGACCCACTGGGCGCTGGTGATCCTTCCACCTCAGCCTTCCGAGTAGCCGGAATTACAGGCGTGCGCTACCACGCCCGGCTGATTTTTGATTTATTGTAGAGATAAGGTCTTGCCAAGTTGCCCAGGTGGGTCTTGAACCCGTGGACTCAGGCAATCCGCTCACCTCAGCCTCCCAAAGGCACGGGATTACAGGCTGAGCCACCGAGCCCGGCTATATCCATTTTTTTAAAAACCATATATATAGATAAAGGTACACTGAAATAGGCATTCATATGGTGCTGATAAAAGTAAACTGCTAAAATAGTTGGGCAATATATAGCAAAAATCTTTAAAATGACCATAGCTTGTGACTTTCTTAGGAATTTACTTATGAAAAATAACCCAAACATTTTTCACTTAAAAACATACACAATGATTATCAAAAGTCACTATTTATAGCAGCAAATCTATTACAAGGCTCTATGAATTCAACATTCTTGAATTCATTAAAAATAAATTTTATTGTTAAAGTATGCAAAGAATGTTTAATAAAGCCATAAAACAAAAATGATAATAAAAAATTATATTTAAAAGACTTTGACTTAAATAATTGTAATCTAAATCTCAGAAATGAAGAAGTTACAAAAGGAAGTAAAAATAATTATAACACAAAAATGTTAACAGTGAAATTGCCCTTAATAAAATTAGACCCTTTTCAAATATCTCTCCCTATCTTTAAAAAAAACACATCTAGCCGGGCTCGGTGGCTCAGCCTGTAATCCCGCGCCTTTGGGAGGCTGAGGTGAGTGGATTGCCTGAGCCCGTGGGTTCGAGACCCGCCTGGGCAGCGAGACCTCATCTCTACAATAAATCAAAAAAATCAGCCGGGCGTGGTAGCGCATGCCTGTAATTCCGGCTACTCGGAAGGCTGAGGCGGAAGGATCGCCGGAGCCCAGCAGGTCGAGGCTGCGGTGGCTGGGAGCGGCCACTGCACTCCAGTCTGGGCAACAGAGTGAGACTCCAACTCAAAAAAAAAAAAAAGAAAAGAAAAGAAAAGACATCTGTTTAACAGAGTCATGGATCAATTAATAATCTTTCATTAAAACTAACCCCTCTGTCAAAGAATGCAGATATAAGACAATAAAACTGAAAAGCTTACAAAATACACAAGCTTTCATGGTGACAATAAAATCAACGTTGACCTTCATAATAGTCAAGGCTACCAACAAATTAAGAACCCAGCAGACCAACTAACAACTGTAGAACACCAGTATACTGGCAGGCTCTCTGAAAGAAAACTACTTGCATATGTGAGAACCAGGGTAGACCACTGGGAAAAGAGACGATGCCCTCAACTGCTATGACAAGACAGGGCCCCTTTATAATTCCTGTAAAATAGAACAGCAAATAAGAAATACATTTTTTTGAGAAATATTACACCAGAAATAACAAGTGGGTCATTCCTTTTGTTCATTCTACCAACTAGCTCACAGATGCAACGATAAATTTTGTTAAGTATAAGATAAAATTAATTTTATTGTAATAATTAACATTTACTGCTATATCCAAATAAGGCCCAATTAAATCTCTTTTCACTATCTATACAAAACTTAGGTCCCTATTTTAAGCAGATTCACATTAAGAACGTTTTTGCTACACAAGTTCTAGCTAGGTAAATGTGACTGTCTTTTAGTAATTTCAGTCATATAAGAGGAAAAAATAAGAAAAAGACTGCAAAAATTTATACCATTAGACACCACTGGGAAATAAGATTGTGGGTGATTTTTCTTTTCAAACAAAAGGATAGAATTAAACAAATATTATTTAAGACAATGCAAATATATTGAGTAGCAAATACGATTTTTAAAACATATACTAATATTTCATCAACAAATTATTATTGTTTTTCAATCTACACAAGAGATCATTAGAGAAAATTCCTCTAACTCATTTAAGAAATATTTCCTGGATCCCTATGTGTGCTTGCCAAACACAGTGAAGACAAAATTTAATAACAGTATAAGCTGCTGCTTACTATGCACCATTGCATTCAATCCATAAAATAATACAATAAACTAATTATTATCATCCATTTTCTGAAGGCAGAGAGATTAAGTAACATGCCCAAGGTTATAAAACTAAATAGTAAGCAAGTCATCCTTCAAACCAAGACTGTCTGCAAATTCCATGATCTTAACCACTTAGCTATGTAGCTACGTACTGCCCTAAAGAGGCAGCCTTAAAATAACTCACACCCTACAAGGCTGAGGCAGAAGGATCGTCTGAGCCCAGCAGGTCGAGGCTGCGGTGGCTGTGAGCATGCCATTGTACTCCAGCCTAGGCAATAGAGTGAGACTCCAACTCAAAACAAAAAACTCACACATTAGTATAAGAAATAAAGCAGCAGGCAGAAAGGACGAAAGCAGTGAAGAGAGATGTGCTGACAGAGAAAGCATAAGAAGGTATTCTTAACCTAGGGTTGGTTAAAAAAAAAAAGCATCAGAGACTCATAGACATGGGAGACGGTAACAGCCATTTCAAAGAAAACAAGAATTCCTCAAGAAGGAGAAAGAGCTGGTGGACCACTCCAGGCAGAGAGGACAAAGTAGTTTTTAGGAAACTATAAATATTATTTTGCAGCCTCCCCCCAAAATATTGTGAATTTTTAGGAATAGAGATAAAATTGTCAAATGTTTACTTGTAATATTTAACTTTTAACTTAAGTAAATACATATCTAAATTCACATCACAGAATATTATTTAGAAAAATTGTTTTTCCATTGTTATGTAGCAAGTTGATTTCAAATGCTTCATCACACACACCTTTATCACCACTGTACTCATTAGAAGTCACTTTTTTTTTTTTTGAGTTGGAGTCTCTGTCACCCAGACTGGAGTGCA
>NW_007258809.1:303859-326833 GCF_000164805.1 Carlito syrichta
AGGTGGGTCTCGAACCCATGGGCTCAGGCAATCCACTCACTTCAGCCTCCCAAAGGCATGAGATTACAGGCTGAGCCACCAACCCCTAAAGAAGCCACTTCTTTAGTCTAAAGTCAGTTTTCTGAAAGACAGCATCTTTACGTCCAAGGTGTCTGAAATAGGGGTGGATGGGTGAATGTGTGTATGTGTGTTTTAAATATATATGATACAGTCATGGGAACTGTTTTCCCAAGTCAAAAATAACTATTCATTCAGGTAACTTAGCTTTTCCACTTTGTTTTATACACATTCTCGTTCTTTCTCTCCCTCTCCCTCTCCCTCTCACCCCCACTCACCCCCCATTCTCCGTATGACAATCACTTTTTTTTTTCTTTCTTGTGTGACCTGTAAAAAACATTAGAAAGACATTCAACACTTGCAACTGTGAGAAATATTTACAAAATCCATGTTAGCATGCCTTTGACTTTTTGCTATTTCCACTAGGTGAATTCTTAATATATCTAAACTAGCAAAGATTGAAATCATTTACATTGGCCAGCACAAAGAATTCTTTGCCATTCAAAATAAAGGCATTAGGCCAGGCGGTCTGTAAACCCAGCACTTTGGGAGGCTGAGGCAAGAGAATTGCCTAAGCCTTCGGGTTCAAGACCAGCCTGGGCAACTTGGCAAGACCTTGTCTCTACGATAAGTCAAAAATTAGCTGGAAGTGGTGGTGCATGCCTGTGGTTCCAGCTACTCGGAAGGCTGAGGCAGAAGGATCACCTGAGTCCAGCAGGTCGAGGCTGCGGTGGCCATGTGTGCCACTACACAGAATGAGACTCTGACTCAAAAAAATGAATAAATAAAATAAAGACATTGCAATAGTTCCCCATGATATGAGAGATGCTGTATAGCACTATGCTCTGGAGGATAATTTCTTAGAAGGGCCAAAAAAAAAAAAAAGAAGAAGAAGAAGAAAAGGGCAACCCCTTCAGGTCCCCTCCCACTGTGGGAGCTTTTCTGTCCTCTTAATAAATCCTGCTATAATGCAGCTGGTACTGTGTTAGCTGAGTACCTAGGCTAACTTTGTTGGACTTACGAACAAGTTGGATTTACTAATGTGCCAATGGAACAGAACTCATTCATATGAAGGGGACTTGACTGTATTTCATGTATTCTGATATGTGCTTTTCTCACACTTATAATTTCTTTTTTTTCCTGTGAGGATAGATTTATTTGGCTTAATTTTCTTTGGGTAATTCACAACTATAACTTCTGATAACAGAATGCATCTTTCAATCAATGATTGCATCATAATTTAACTGGCAATGATTTTTCTTTCTTAATGGTATAGAAAATGATGTGAATTATAATTTACAGTTAATTCACTGAAATCCAATATTATCGCTTTTGATACAACAATGCTATAATATGAGATAGTAAGTTTTATTCCCATTTTACAGATAAGGAAATAGATTTCAGGACAGTATAAGCAATCAGGCCCAAGAAGAGAAACTCCAAAAATTCTGACAGATAAAACAAACATCATTCCCCTATATAACACTGATTGCAACAATGAGCTGTACTGTAGTTCACTTAATGAGAGAAGGAAAGAAGATGGGGGCCAGACAGTACACCCCAACACAACCACCACAGGAACAAACAAGAGTCCATGGGCACCAGGTATTAAATACCCAATTTAAACAATCAAGATGAAGTGTTTCAAGATTTTTATTAAGAAACTAAAAATAAAAACTGCCTAAAAACTGCCACATGAACCACCTCCACAAATGTGGAGACAGAACAGCAATATGGAAACGCTGTTTCATACAGTACTGCAAGACACAGAAAATGACATCACTACTCCCAAGAGACAGAAGCTGGTTTAAGGGTTTACTTTAAATTACAGTAGGTGATACCATGCAGTCAGGTTTATGCCAAGGAGGGCACTAGGCCTGGAGAGTGGCCAGAACACCCTACCACCAGCTTTCTGAGAGCCTACCAGAAACCCAATACTTGCAAAGTAGCATCAAATAGAAATGATTCTCAAAAACCATAAACTTAGCTTCTGATCAGACATGGTTTGGAAAGGTGTTAGTTTCTGAAATACCATTCTGTGGGCTGTCAAATGATTTTTTTAATTTTAAAAATTAAAGGAAAAATTAGAATAGAAAATGTAACCAATATTATTTGTCATAACATCCTGCATATTCCCACTCTCTACTGCAAGTCTACTAATAAAAGATCTATTAAATTATGCAATCTTCTCAGCACAGTCTGAAAATCATGCTCAATGAAATATTCTAATTCTTAGGAGAAGAATTTGCAAATACTCTTGTTCATTAAACACATCTTCCTCACTAAAACAACTCAAAGCTCAGAGTAGTGAACAGTCTATGCTGATAATTCTTCTGGGGCCTCAAAAGTTTTCTTCTCTGAAAGAATCTCTATAATACTATTTAAATCTCACATTCAACTTCTCACTAGAAATGCAAAACAAACTTAGAAGAAGCCACAAAGCTTTCTCTGTGGCCATCATACATACTTTAAAACTTGAATACATTGACTCAGGTAAACAGAGAGGTATCATAAAGACTGCATAAGGAGGGGGCTCACAACCAGCCATGAGACATTGATGCTCTGTTACAGCCACACATAAGGAAGCACTGTCCAGGGCAATTAACATAAGATATTTCTATTTTTCCTACTTGGCTTAAGGTTCATTGTAAAATGACTTGGACTCAATGAGAAAACATTTGAATGTTTATAAACAGGCAATAAAAGCAGCAGAACATTCTGACAATTACAGCACTAAAAAAAAGCTACAGTATTATTAAGTCTGACACAACTCATGAGCAAAATAACCCAGAGTTAAAGGCAAGGCATACATCTAATCAACTCCTCTGACAAAATAACTATCCCATGCCTACTCACCACCACCCCTCCCAACCACACAAATGACAAAAGTTTCTAAGTAAGGGCTGAATCATGCAGGTTAAACAACAGCAAAGCAACACTACTTGGGATTACCAGTTAGCGGCAATTAATCATTTTCAAGTCAAGGCAAATTCCCCTTTAAAGGTGAAGCTTGCCTCATTCAAATTATTATTATTATTCTCATCCCTTGGATGTGAACAGATGCTAAGAAAGGTTCAGACAGGAGTCAATAGAAAGCACTACTTCCTACTCCAGAAGCCTGGCATCCAAGGCAAAGGCCCACAGTCTAGGCTCAGCCTAGAACAATCCCACAGGTGGATATGACTCTTGGAAGAAGTAACTCAAGGTCACAGTCAGCAAAACTACAGGTGAAATTCATAGTGAAGATGGAAGGGCCCAGCTGCAGTGGCAGGGCATGTCCTGCTGCCATGATCCCAAGACTGATCCAGTGGCCTGCCCATAGCTGCGGCCTCTCTTGTTCCTCAGGTTTTTTGATCCCACCACCAGCTTCAATTATGCAGCAAATCATGTTTTGAGTTAAAACAGTCAAAGTCAGCTGGTACTGTTTGGAACCCAGAAGCCTGACTGACAGGCTGAATTCACCATTACATAGTCTTAATTTTACTTTTGTTAAAATTAAACAATGTTTGAAAATCTGTTGTGCAGTTGTTTTGTTTTGGTTTCAATAAAATCATTTTGTTCAGCAGAAGCAAGCACAATGAAGAAAGTAACACATTTATAATTCCACCACCTGAATAGAAACAACCACAACTATTTTGAAGAACACCTTTCCGAGTTATCTTCCACAATGGATATTCTGGCACAAGAGAACAAAGCATAGGGGCAGTAAGCACACTTGAGATCTAGGAAGTCATTACACCAGGGCAACCATGCAACACACTTCTGAGAATGAAGGGGCTTCTTCCCTCCTTCCCTTATTAATAAGCAAGCCAAGAAAACGTGAATCAGAGCTGTCCCCAGCAAACCAGTGTGTATAGCTGCCCTACATATCTGAATAGGAAACCCTAATCAGGAAACCCTGTTTTAGAAGCAGTCCCATTCATCAGAAGAGGCTATGAACTATAAATTCTTCTTACTTGACACAATTTACTTTTATCAGTTGTTAAAAAGAGGAACAAAAAGATAAACTTCCCTAAATTCTAATCAATCCAAATTTTTTATTTAAAAGTTTTCAAACAAAAACTATAATGTAAGATCAAAAAGTACAAAATATAGTTATCATTCCTTTCTTCTTATTAAGTTAGAAAAAATATTGTTATAATTTATCTTTGCACAGGAAGTCACTCAATAAAAAATAGACAGAATAAAGAACTTTTTTCTTAAATTAGCAAGGTACTATTGCAGCAGTTACATCTGGTTCTTCTCCGTCAAAATAATACACCTTTGTTTTCTTCTCCTATAATTGGGTCAGAGCCCTTAAGTAGGTTGGACGGGAGAAAACTGCCTGAAAATCAAAACATAGTGTTTCAAACATACTCCTAAGAAGCTGACAACATGTGATGGGATGAAAGCAAAAAATGAAAACATAATTAACAAAAATCTAGTTAGAGCCAAATTTAGGAATGTTGCTCTATAACATAAAGCAACAACAGAAGAACTATTAAGTATGGAAAATGAGAGTACAGATTTGAAAACAAAGAGACATGGTAAGAATGAGAAAGCCAGTCCCCTGCCATTTTCCCCCCTTTTTAAACTAGGGTTTTGCTTGGTAGCAGCTTTGCTTTTGGTTTTCTGCATTACTCAGAAACTGATCCTTAACCACAGGCTATTTTCTTATCTCTTTTCTCATAATATTATTTTCTGAAGGCACATCCTGCTGAAATGCCCCATCTCCACTGATCAAATTTAATTTATAGCAGGAGAACCTCTAGATCAAATACACTGGGCGCAGCATAAAAGGTCTGTCTTAGTCCATTTGGGTTGCTATAACAAAATACCACAGTCTGGATCACTTATAAATAACAGAAATTTGTATCTCACAGTTCTGGAAACTGGAAGGCCAAGACCAAGGTGCTGGCAGATTCAGTGTCCAGTGAGGGCCCATTTCCTAGCTGACATGTGAGGTCTTCCAGCTGTGCCCTAGCATAGTGGAAGGGGTGAAGGGTCTTTCTCAGAGAAGGCCTCTTTTATAAGGGCACCAATGTAATCATGAGAACTATACCCTCATGGTCTAATCACTGCCCCCAAATCCCACCTCCTAATACATTGGAGGTTAAGATTTCAACATATGGATTTTGGGGGAATACAAACATTCAGAACATAGCAAGGTCAAAAGTAAACTTTCTATAAACTTATTTTTTATCCTTTTACAGACAATGATAAAATAATTCTTTTATCTGGAGGCAGATGGAAGGAATGTACATTAAAACATTTCTTTAAACTGAGTCCCAGGAATGTAGAAAAGGTATAGAAATCATGTGAGGTAACATACATTATTGCCTGGTTTATAATGTTCTCTGCATATAAACCCTCTTTGGACAGAAATTTAAGAGGGAGAAGGCAGAGAACAGATTTCTTTTTTTTTTTTTTCAATTTTAAAGTCTAAACATAGATTATCTATAGTTTCAGAAAGTACAAGGTGAGCTAACAGCTAACCTTTGAATCTCACTCGACTCTAAAAATGGAAAGATTTCTGGGTGATAATAATACTACCTTGAAATGGCAATTCTTAAAATACACTTTTTTCCATATAATGTTGTATTTTAAATATGCTCTTGATTTATTTTGAGTCTTTAATTTCCACACATGAAAATATCTACCCAGTATGTACTAAAGCATTTAATTTACTAAATATTAACCAAAGTGTTAAAGCTGCTTAAATTAAAGTAACCTTGGCAGTACTATTTCAGTTCACAACCTGCAATGCTTTAATCTTTATTATCATTTTGTTTGTTTGCCTTCTAAAGAATGTTCAAGAACAAAATTGGAGGGAAGGATTTAAAGGCAAAAAGATGTAAGAACTCTAAGTGAAAGCACAGAAATAGTATCAGAATACAAAATAAGTTAACTTTAAAAAGGATTGCATGGTAAGGAAAGGATGTAAACTTCTTTTTAAATTTTGCTTCTAAAGAACTCTAATTTTAATACCAAAATTAGATAGTGACATATTGAGGTATAATAGAACTGTTAAGCTAAATTTAGACATTCCTTTTTTAAAGCATCCACCAGTTCCTAGACCATTTATTGAATAGATATCTTGTACTAAACATTTTATGTACATGTTTTCAGTTAAATCTCATAATTGGTATGCATTATTATGTCTGCTTTAAACAGACAGAGAAACTGGGAACTAGGGAAGGTTACTTATTTGTCCAAGGTCAACAACGCAATTTAGTGACCAAGTTCATTTGAAAAGCTGCCCTGACTCCAAAGCATGTGATAATTTATCTATCAAGTTGCTTCTCATAGCACCCACCACCTCTTCAGCATCCACTTTTTCTGTACTGTCCCCTTAAGTCCTCACAACTTTATGTGAGGTGGGCATTATCATCTTTAATTTAAGATTATGAAAACTATGACAAAGAGATTCGTTAGCTTGCCAGGACTTAGCCTCTGGTTCATGGCTCCAAAGCCTACACACTCGTTCAGATATATCATGCTGTTTTCAGGTCTAACACTCTATAAATCTAGCATCATAAGATGATCTCATCCTTTACAGGAAACAAGGATTCTGTGCCAGCAGATCAAGTCAGACATAATCTTTCATTACCACTGCAACTCTCATCTTTCTCCCTTCACACACCTCCATCTTCTCGCTCAGCAAAATGACCAGACAACTTCTTATGGACTTGAATTACTATCAGTCACTCGCTATACCACCACTACAGAGGACCATAAATACTGAAAGAAATTAGGAGGAAATCTTCCTGCCAAGAAAATGTTGGGGCCACTGTCATAGTCTGCCATACTCTGCCTGATAACCTTACTCCAAGCCCATGGACCAGGGTAAGGTTGGTATTTTTTTTTTTAATAAAAATGTAAATATTTTCCACTTTCATGTCTATCTCGTGTCATTATCAGCTGGTTGATGACAGGCAACATTTTGAGGTCTGCTATTTCAACTATAAAACTTTAAAGCTCTATGTTATGTGATGTACATCCCCTCCCTCTTCTTTTGCCTGCTTATAATGAAGAACCTAGAATTTTTGGCAGAGGTAGACAAAACCCCACAGTAAGTAAAGCAAAGTAGTCATTATTAGGCTCTACTGTACATACAAAGACCTACTCACAGGCATACACACTCAAAGTCCAATCCGAAACAAGCAACAAAAAACAATCTAGAGCTTATGCTTTGCCAACTTAAATGAATAATCTATTTTTAGGTCACATCCACTCAAGAGCCTAGGCAGATCTACAGCATCCAACTGAACTGGGCCCACCAGTGAGTCTTGAGGCAAGCCAGATCTCCAATTCCTAAGAGTAACCTCTGCCTTGACTACAGCTATAAATTGAACGTGAGAATGAAAAGCTATGAAAGCCTAAAGGTTGTCAAAGAAGTAGCATTCAAATATAATTCTACTTCATCGTTTTATTTATTTTGGGTAGATAGGGAAGCCAGGGCTCAAAAAGCCTGAATATCTACAGTCCAGTCTTTAATTCCCTAAATATAGAGGATAACATTTCACAGTTGAGGACCCTGAGACAGAATCAAAGGTGGCAAGACTAAAATTAAAATCCTAAAGTCACTTGAAAAACCACCTTAAACAATGAATGGTGAATTTAGTGCTGTGAAGAAAGTTGAGAATTTTAACAGACTCTGAATTTGTGGCAAGGCCAAAAAAATTTAAATTTCAGTTATAAAGAATATATTATCTCTAAATCTCAGCATATTAATAAATAGCTGCAGTTAATAGAGTCCCTAAATTTAAACATGAGATCTGGAAAACATAAAATTTTATCAGTAATTGTAGACTCTGCCTATAATTCTGACTGCTAGCATCCATAAGAGGAAAGGGAAAGGGCATCAGTCAAACAGGTGACTCTGCGATTAACTGACTGGGCGTGTCCCCAGGGCCCAGAGCTCAAGGACAATTCAAACACAAGTGGGTACTTCCAGAAGGAAAGAGAAGTACCAGAAAGAAGCCACTGGGGTTAAGGAGTTCACCCTGCTCCCAGCTGACCACACTACCATGTGAGCTGGAGACTCCACTGATGCAGTGGGAGCACAGGGAGGTTGGGTAAAACAGCCTCAAGAAGAAATACTCACAAAGCTGTTCAGAAGAAAGGAAAAGAAGATACTGTCCAACACTTTCTAATGAAAATACAAAAAATTTTTTCTTAGAGAATACTTCCTTACCAATTAGGAAATAAATGAAAATCTTAATTCAAGTAAACGTCTGTGTCTACTACATGGGTCAAAGACACCAGAAATGTGAAGATAAGACAATTAAAGCTCCTTTCTCTCAGGCCAGCGGGTGATGGGCACTGTTAGTGCAGAATATAAACATGGCTCTAGAAGGCAGCGAAGCCATCTGCAGGAGGTTGGGAGGGGCAGCCCACAAGGGAGATTGTATCTGCATGGTGAGGTCCGGGCAGAGGAAGGGCATGTTACAAAGATATGAAGGGTAAAGAGCCAGAGATGGCAGGATCAGTAAAAACATCAGATGAGGAGCACCAGAGGGTAAGTGACCTTTAGCTATACTGACAAGTCTCTCTTAGGGATGTAGTTCTGGAGATGATGTGAAGGGTATAAGAAGAAAGGGAGAGGCTAACGGCAGTCAGAAAAGAGACTAAGCAACATTAGAGGCCGAAAGGGAGGAATGGCTACATAAAAGCAGGACATTAATTAAGTTCAGATGGGAGATGAATTTAGGAAGAATTTCTGTAGAGGAACCAGTAAGGTCCAGTGACCAGCTCTATGTGGACTATAAGGAAAAATGAGGAGATACACTAATTTAGGTTTTTGCATTTCTAGATACTGGTTTTTTTTTAAAGGAGACTGTCTTGCTCTGTCGCTCAGGCTGGAGTGCAGAAGTGCAATCACAGCTTATTGTGTGGCCTTGAACTTCTGGGCTCACGTGATACCCCTGTCTCAGCCCCCTGGGGAGCAGCTGGAACTATAGGTGCATGCCACGATGCCCAGTCAGAAACACTTTTAAAAATTAAAATGAGCAGAGTGACAACATCTTAGAGACAGAAGGTCACCTCCCGGTCACCGCAAAACAGGGAAAGCCTGTGAGGCCCACTGTTGTAGAGGCTGGCAATTAAGAAGTAACATGAGCCAGAAGTGTGGCAGACAGAAGATAATGGCTCTACAGCCACTACAAAGAAGAGTTTAAAGGTTACATACACGCATCAGCAAAAACCCTCTCTGTTTTTTGGGATAAGATTAGGGAATTTTCTCCATCCTTACATAAACTTCACAAAGTTTCCCAGTGCCTTCTACTTTCTTTCAAAGATATTTATCATGTTCATTTCAACCCACAGAGGCAAGACACACACAGGACACTTTTGTGACTGACCCCGACACCCTAAGGACAGTCAGGATCAGTAAAAAGGTTTATTTACTCCCTCTCTTTAGCCCTGCAACCACATTTTACAAGAAAGAAAGTGAATGAAGCACATATTGACTATATAGCTTATCAGTATGGGTCAGGAAGGATTAGACAAGATAACGAGTTTGGTTTAGGACTGGTTAAATTTGAGAGGTCAACAGACATTTAGGTAGTGATGTAGACAGGTGGCCATATACATGTGCAGCTCAGAATGGAGAGCCACAGATATAAATTTGGGAGTCATCAACCCACAGATGGTATTAACACCATGGAAACAGATGAGATCATCTCTAGAGAGAAGGCAGACGGGAAGAGCAAGAGACCTAGGACAGACCCTGAGGAAGGGCCAACAATTGGATAAAGGAGAAATCCACTAAGAAACAGAGAAGTATTGCTTTTAGTTCTTCATCTTCTTTCCCAATTTCTTCACTAAGCAAGAAAAGAAACCTGTATTAAAGCGCATATATATATAACTGGCAATTACTGAAATTGGTAAAATATGTAGTTGATTGTCTTTACTACTTATAAATATCTGGCACTGATATTTATAAGTAGTAAAGACAATCAACTACATATTTTACCAATTTCAGTAATTGCCAGTTAGTGACAGTAATCTTTCATTTGCTCAGAATTGTCAGGGAAAAAAAAGATTCCACATGAATGATATTTCCAGATAAAAGAAGTTTTCCCTTTATATGAAAGATTCATAACTCAAATGCCTTCAAGAATCAGGTAGGTGAGTGGGAGGCACTAAGACACAGACAGTAAATGCTGGACCCTGGTTCCACTGCAGTGAGCCTGTGTCTCCTAAGGGCATTCAAATTCAGCGCTTTGTGGAAAAAAATTGAGGGCCCTGGTACCTGCACTACCATGTGAGCTAGGACTCAAAACCATGCCTCCATGGGTCTCTAACTACTGCACAAGGCTGTACAATAACAAATGATTCTTATATTTAATACCTCTAAAACCTTTCCTCCTGCCATTAGCCATTGTTCTCTGTAGATGAAGTGCTAACAAATTCTGTGCTGTAAAAGGCAGCATTTTTTTAAGTGATCGGTTTTGTAGCTCTGAAAATTATTTCCCAGACGTAGTTTTTCTCCATCTATAAAACAGAAATGATGATGCTGCTAGAGGGCTAACTGAAAGGGTGCTTGAAAAAAGCTTAGCATCAGTGAAAGGTTAGTCATTAATGAAGAATGAAGAAGAAGAAAAGAATGAGTAAATGATGATGGCCTTTCTTCAAGTCCCTCATTGATCATCAAAATGCCAATAATTGCCTACACAGCTATAAGAATCACCAAAGTGACATATATAACAACAACAAACAAAAAGTTAAACCTTTGCTGGCTTATTTTGTTGCTCAAAGTTTTTAACCTTTAACTGAACAAAATATGACAATTTAATAGTACCTAACAAAACATGTTAAACTTATTAAAATGAAGAGGTTTAATTCATGGTATTTGAACTGACTATATTGATGACCATTTTGACCATCTCCTGAAAAGACTGCTATTACTCAAAAAAAGCAGATTCTATCATTCTAAAAAGTCAGAATCACATTTATATTTAAATACTGGTCCCCTTGCCTAAGAAATTACCTAATTCTCGGCCGGGCTCAGTGGCTCAGCCAGTAATTCCAACACTTTGGGAGGCCTAGGTGAGTGAATTGCTTGAGCCCGCGGGTTTGAGATCCACATGGGCAACCTGGCGAGACATCTTCTTTACAATAAATCTAAAGTTAGCCAGGTGTGACAGTGTGCGCCTGTAGCTCTGGCTACTTGGAAGGCTGAGGCAGAAGGATCGCCAGAGCCCAGCAGATTGAGGCTGCGGTGGCCAGGAGCGTGCCACTATACTCCAGTCTGGGTGAGAGAGTGAGACTCCAACTCAAAAAAAAAGAAAGAAAGAAAAAGAAATTACCTAGTTTTTCAGAGAGAAAAGATTTGAAATTAAAAATCCAAATGTTAGACCAGGCTGGACAAGAAAAGAGTAGAAAATAACAAAAATCTGACTTCTGTGCATGTGTGCTACTTATATTTCCTCTGTTTCATGGCCAAGAATGGCGCTCCTAATCTCTTTGCCTTCTTGAGGCATATAAATTGAAGTTATTGGAGAAAAGATATGATAGGCATAAACTCCTATTACATGCATGCAGCCTGATACAAGACACCTTGCATTTAAAAACACTCAACATCTTGCTTATCAAACAATCTACTCAGAGGCACATGGGCTTGGAGCTGCATAACAGCTTCAAGAGTACCTCAGATACTGACTGGTATGGGGCACTGTTAAATCAAAAACTTACTGGTTTTCTTACTTACAAAGTGGAAATAGGGCCATCTACACTATATATCTACAAGGACTTTCAAAATAATTAAACAGTGAACAGGAAAATGCTCTGTAAAATGAAAGGCATTTAAGTTATTTCCTCCCTGGCTAGAGCAGAGGTAAAAGAACAGTGTAATTTAAAATAAGCATCCTTGGTTTTCTTAAAGAAAAGAAAGAAGATTGGGCAAATTCCTTTGTATTATGTTCCAAGACATTAAATGCCTGAATTTCAAATACTAGAAGTTATCAGCTTACAAGAATCCTAACTTGAATATCAGTTGAATCAATTCAACATTTTGGGCATTAATTTTTCTCATGTATAAAACAAGGGTGGAAGATGACCTATTTTAGTCCATACATCGTGTTATACATGCCTGGTCAAAATTAAGCATTAGTTAAATGCTTTTGATTAGTTCATTTAAGTGAATTATTAAAACTAAGTTGTTGCCACACATGGTGGCTCATGCCTATAATCCCAGCTACTTGGGAGGCTGAGATAGGAAGATCTCTTGAGCCCGGGAGTTCGAAACTAGCCTGGGAAACATGGTGAGACCGTCAACATAAACATACATACACACACACACACACACACACACACACACACACACACACACACAAACACAAATACATACACACAAAATTGAGTTACATTATTCATAAATGCACTTTCACCTTCCCTAATCTTAACTGCCATAATCTTAAAGTTAGAGAAAAAAACAGTAATGCTCATAGTGTGGTGATTCCTCTTAACATTCTTTTTATCTACATGTCCTGGAATGATGATGAGACAAGATATATAAATCTTTGATTTCTTCATATGAGTTTTTGTTGCCTATGTGTCTCTCCAAGCACGACCATTTCATTGAGCTAAGTGTTATTCTAGTGTTTAAAAACACACTATTTTGTACCACATACCCTTAAATGCAAACAACATAAGGCATTATGCCACTGAATCCTCAATAGGAATTTTTAAGTTCAAAACTACAAAAGGTACCAAATCATGTCATGAAACTAGAGCTAGTGCCTCATTTTTTAAAAAAGTTAATTTCAATAGATCTACCTTCTAAACATTTAATTTGAAGAAATTTCTTGGAAAATGCTTGATCTACACTAATCTAACAAGCTCTTACAAAAACAAATCCATCATGACTATCTTATCCAAAGAATCAGAAGATCTTTTTGGTTCTCCATAAAATCTGTGATTCCATTAAATAGACGAATGGCTGATAAGTTTTACTGCCATGATACTCCATTTTTGTTGCTAGCTGTTAAATCTTTTCAGCTACTCTGGGTCAAGAATTAATAACTTTATTTTTCTTCAGGAGCTAGGGGGACTGACAAGCAGAGCTAAGCCACCACTAGGGAATGTGGCTGACAGTAGGACAGTAGCAGCAGCAGCAGCTAGTCAAAGGTACACAGCAGTGAAAGTATAAAATGAGCATGAAATGGATACTGCACAATTCATTACACCCAAACACAATGTCTCCATTTGTTGTTTTGTTTTGTTTGAGTTGAGGACTTGGTCTACCAGGCTGGAGTGCAGTGACATGATCATGGCTCACCACAGGCTCAACCTCCAAGGCTGAGGCGATCCTTCCACCTCAGCCTCCTAAGCAGCTGGGACTATTGACACACACCACCATGCCCAGCTTTTTTGTTTTTTGTAGAGACAAGATCTCACTCTATTGCTTAGGCTGGTCTTGAACTCCTGGGCTCAAGCAATCCTCTAGGCTTGCCCTTCCAGAGTGATGAGATTAACAGGCATGAGTAACCACACACCTGGTCCAATTTCTCCATTTGTATATTTTGAAATAAATACTTACACCTATGTTGAAATGGGAGTAAGTATACCAGGACACTACCACAGCAATGCATCCATAAATATGCTGGCTTTCTTCAACCACTTTAAAAGCCTAAAAAAAATCGACAGTCCTAAACTGAGGGGAAAGTCACATGTGGCAGACCAGGTGTTTATTATATCATAAGCAGCCAAGGATTCCTCTAGAGAAGTCTTATTTATTCAAACACAGACTGTCAAATTACAACTGATGAATACCCAGTAAAAAAAAAAAAAAAGGGCAAGCATTATCCTTAATGGAAGAAACTGAGCTGAAAAAAAAATGCATTCACAATTTAACATGTAATCCCATCAGACTTCATTTTTAATAACATAACACTCACTATAATTTAACTGTAAACCTTTTTCAGAACTGCATTAAACAGAAGCTCCTCCTGCAGGCTAAGGATTGTCCTGGTCCCTGGAAAAAGATGTCCTTTTTACATCCTGAGTCCAAAGAACGCTTTAATAATCATTAGTAAATTTCATTAGGAAAAAAAAGGCTGGTGAAGGGTACAAGAATTGAAGTTCCAGTCAGAACTTTTTTTTCTTTTTTTTAAGTTCTAACTAAAACTGAATGATGATAAAAACAAACTGCGACTGAATTCTATGCGAGAGAAGGGGAGTACTGATAATGTTTTGAGTACTGTTAACTATGATCTGTCTACTTTCCATTCTCTTGTTAGAAATAATACAGACTTGGAAATTTGTCTATATCATTGTGTCTTTCCCTTTAAAACTAAACATTTTTAAGAATTGTTTTGTCTTAACAGACTGTTTTAAGTTAGCACAGCCTTTGGTAAGTGATATGACAGCAGATAAACAATTTTTTTTTCCTAAAAGAGGCAAGAAAGCGAAGTATCTCCTAGAAAAACAACTCAAAGTAACTTTATCAAAAGAAAAATAACTAGTGAATGCAATTTCTTTTCAATTACTAATTTGAATTACAACAAAAGAAAGAAACCATTTTACCTGTAACATTTAATACTGTCAGGATAGGAAAAACAAAATAATAACATGGAATAGAGTGGGGCTTATTCCATTCCAGAAAGAGCAACAGGGGAAACAATATTCTCTTCTAAATGAAAATAAGGAAGGTTAAAATTACAAGGTACACTGACATTCTCATCTGGAAAAAAAGTTCAGTAGTTTTTGAATTTTAAAATTAAAACTTCAATTAAACAACTAATGTAATGTTCATTAATTCCTTAATCATGCTGACCACATTTCAAATGCTCAGTTGGCTTTGTTGATATTATAAAATCCTACTTCACTGCAGAACACCACTGGGCATCACTGGCCTAGAATATTTTAAACAATTTATAGCAATTTGTTTGTTCATTAGGCAAAGATTTCTGCAACAAACTGTTAATAGAAAATGCTAAGACAAACATTTCAAATTACTAACTTTAAATTGAGATGTCTGGACTCATGAGTAACTGTACACCAAAAAAATTATAAAAGGTTTAACAGGCTGATCATCTCTTTAGAAAGAAGCACCGCTATCTATGGTTATCCATTTTGACATTTAGTGTTCACAGTGTCAATGAAGTCATCTGCCCTCTGTCACTCAAACAGTAAATGCTACATAATGTTCCCACCCATTTCCAGAGCAGACGAACAACATCCTGCCACCAAATCTATAGCACATTGTATTGCCTTCCATTCTAGAGGGGTAAAAATGCATTTCTTTAGACTAAGACCTTACTTTATGCCCACAGGAAAATATGCATGTTTTAAACATCCACAAACATCTCCCTTGCTAAAACCTTTCAACAGTTCTTGGTAAACTTTAGCATAATTCCTTTGCTACGTGGATGCAATTTCCTCTCTCATCTATTTTTCTCATCCTTTCCTCCATCTCTTTTCCCACCTTATGTAAGTATTTGGAGTTTCAAGGTAGTACCATAGTGTTTCTTTCACTCTGACTTCTCTCATTCTCTTTCCTCCACCTGAAGCACTACTGAGACTTAAGCTTCCAGTAGTCCTAGGACTGTACAAAGAATATACCCCTCCTCCCCACAAAAAAATAATTAAAATTCTAGCAAGAAAAAAGAAAAGGTCCTGACTTAAAAAGTGATCAAATTTTACAATAAAGTTAAGTTGATATGCAGTAAGTAATGAATACTTACTGAACAACCACAAGGCCCTGGTTTAACAAGGAAGGTTAGAGAATCTTAATTCCTGCACATCTTATTTTTAAAAACACACACGCACACATACAAGAAAAAAGTCAACCATCTGTGTTGAATGTTTTGTCATATGTTTAGAGTGAGAAGCTTGGATCACATAACTTCTTGAAATCCTTACAAAATTAAGATTCATTCACATAAACAGAATATCCAAATTTGTTTCTCATTGATGATTATGTCACTTAACTGCTGACATCTAGTCACTGGCACATTAAGTTCACCTTAGGAGTTTCATAAATGCCTGACTGACAAGAATCTACTGAAAGTCTTATATCTTGTTAAAGCTGATTATACTGACTTCACTTTCACTTATGCACACCCAATGAAAGACAGAAAGTACCACAGCAACATTTAGCTTTACCAGAGAAAGGAGCTAAGGAACAGAGAGACCGGTAAGTCAACACTGTCTACCATACTGTTCAAAGTCATCTACACAATACTCAAAAATAAGCTATTCTTAGAATTTCAAATGAAGGTATAAATTACACATTGCCAGTGACCATGTAAAGATGTATCTTTCTGAAGGGCAATTCTACTCTCCCTATCAACAAGCCTTACTAATTGGCTTTGCAAGTGATTCCACTTCTAAGGCCAAGACTCAATAAATAAAATTATGGTACATCTATCCATTCTATGGGCTCAGTTCTGTGTAGCCTTTAATAATTATACCATTAAAATGATGCTATAAAAGATTATTTAATAACATAGGAAAAATTGCATGTTAAGTGTAAAAAGTCAATTCCAAAATCATTTGTCAGTATGATACTGGGTTTTTTTGGGTTGGTGATGGTATTACTGTTAAAGTACATCTGCTTAGTTTTTGTAGATCTACTTAGACTAAAACAAAAAAAAATTAATCATGGTGACTGATAGCAGGATGGTGATTTTAATCTTTTTATCTGAAATTTCTAAAATAAATAAGCATTTGTTTTGAGATATGTGAAAAAAGTTATGCTAAATAAAAAGTTAGAGAAAAAAGAAATATATTTTCTCCTTATAGACAAAAAGCAAACATGTTACTTCTGTTCTTAGTTTGGCTGTTAGGAAACTTATAGTCAAATTTGTTAGTCAACTTTAGTAGCTACACAGCAAATATTACAGATCAGGTTGTTCATCTTACTGTTCTCCATCAAAACTTATCCTGACCTATAATTTCTCTGACATCTTTTTTCCTACTGCATTGTAGGCAGTCTTCAAACAAGCGTCAATACCTTTTGTGTGGGGAGAAGTAAGTGAAAGTAGGAAAAAAAAGAAAAAGAGAAAAGGAGAAAAATAATGAAGTAGCAGTCCTGCAAACAGAGCATTGTTTTCTATAATTTTCAGATTGCTTATAAAAGCTTAAGTTCTACTACAGTGAGGATTTAAATATTTGCAGAACAAATGGATAATAACCAATTTAAGAAATGCACATCTGTCGGAGCCCTTCTTATTCCAAATAATTAACATCTTATTGTATTTTGTTATTTTAGTATGTGGTTATTAGAGCAGTGATCACCAGTATTTGGCATATCTAAAATGTCAGAAAAACCCAGAGACACCACCTTCACCACAAAAATAATTTTACTTCTATGCCTTCAGTCTACTGGTAATGCTACTTTAGTACTCTCAGGATTTGACAATCCCTTATAATCAGTTTGTATAGGTCTGTGGGCTCAAATTGTGAATCCTTGTGCATAGAACACAAGAAAAATGTTTACCCTGAGCCAAATCCAAATAGCAGATACTCTTATTTTTAAGACCTTTAAGAGTTTTCTTTTTAACTTACACAAACATTTAAAGTGGAGAGATTTGACATAAAACTCTAAATTTTCAACTTGTCTTTAAAAAAAAATCAGAAGAGTTGACAAAATATGCCCTGATTTTCCACCTGGCAGTCATCAACAAGAGCCAATGAGCAGTCCCCTCTTTAGAGGCTTATGATCTCTGTTCCTCACCTGGCCATCATCAACTCATTGGCCATAGCCTTGGTAGGCAACTATGTCTGTAACCCCTTCATCACACCTCTAGTGTTTCCAAGTAAGTATCCTGGAAATGCAACCCTTACTTATACGCAATTCTTTTAAAAAGAACCAAAGGCCACCCACTGTAGTGTCATCCATGACACTGTTCAACACTGCATGTCCAAGAAATGGATCAATTTACTTCAGGACAAGTCACTCACAGACATATCTTCCATACAAATTTTGCACACCAACATTCTGTACATTTTCTACATTTTTGTGCTACCTTTGTAGCTCCCTGGCTTCCTAATCACTGAGTGGCTAAGACATAACTCAGATGGATATTTGTTATCCATTCATCCAGGTGATAAATGTTGGATGGATGGATAACAAATACAATCTACTAAAATTAGTCTTAATTTCTTCCAGCCCCTGGTACATCAAGCATTCCACTACAAAAAGAACCTGCACTATGTTAAAAATTGAGCTTCTATTTTTCCCATTGTTCTAATAATAGCTGCTTACATTTGTTCAGAACTTCCCTGAGAAATTCATCAGAATCTACCAACAGAGGATCTACCAAGGAGGCACTCCCAAAGTGAAGAGGAAACGCTACTGCTGGTATGCAAAATAATCTCAGGTGATCTTGGGACTTGGTACTGAATGACACTGAATCACATACCGAGGAAGTCACTCTTTTTCTAAGGTTCTTTCAATCTATCTGAGTGAATAAAAAAGCAAATCTCACTTTGGTGCTGACACCAGTTTAAGTCCCTTTATGACACTTGTCAATTTAACTTCCCTTGTAAATAGGAGCATAGGGTTGGGCTTGAAGCCTTCCTTCAAAGCCTTCCTTCAGTTGACAACAGAATCTAATCAGGACTTAATAGGAATTGTTTTTTAGGTAAACAACACTGGTTCTTTATCTCTGGTAGTGATACAGAGATTCCTTTTTTTAAAAAAAAATTAAGTTTTGAAAGGGATTATAAAATATTATGAGTCTTTTACCAAAATTAAATATAAACGAAAAGGTGTGATACTAAGTAAATAACAGTACAGTTTATAGTGCAAATGTGACAAAAAGCACCAAGGTGAAATATTTAAAAAATGACATTTGGGAAATAAGTGACTGGTTTTTTTTTGGTTGGTTTTTTTTTTTTTGAGTTGGAGTCTCACTCTGTCGCCCAGACTGGAGTGCAATGGCCGCTCCCAGCCACCGCAGCCTCGACCTGCTGGGCTCGGGCGATCCTTCCGCCTCAGCCTTCCAAGTAACTGGAACTACAGGTGTGCACTACCACGCCCGGCTCATTTTGATTTATTGTAGAGATGAGGTCTTGCCAAGTTTCCCAGGTGGGTCTCGAACCCGCAGGCTCAGGCAATCCACTCACCTCAGCCTTCCAAAGGCACGGGATTACAGGCTGAGCCACCGAGCCAGGCTGTGACTATGGTTTTATGTTGTCACTTTGGCAAAAAGATGAAAAGTGCTCACATTTTTTTTAATTTCCAATTTATACTGAAACAAATGCTTAAAAGGTAACAATAAACTGTATATTTTATGATTTTAAAAACCTAAGATGTGTAACCTTGACACAGTATGAGCTAATAAATTAGCTTATAACTATTAATTTATTAATCTATGCCCATATCATAGGAATAGAAGATTCCCTATACCAAGAAGGTCTTCCAACAAAGATTTTCAAATTTACACAAAGCTCACAATTTATAAATTACAAATAATGATGAAAGCATTTCTGTATATGAGATCATAAGGTGGGGTTAACAGTAAGTAAACCAGTAAGTGGACCAAATGTCATTGATACTCCCCACTGTCAAACAGCAGCTGTGACAAATGCTACCAAGGAGAAGTACAAGGTCCTATAACACAGGGCTTGCAACAGGCGTAATTTGACCTAGGTGGGGCTTCCTTGAGATGAAAGGGGTGGGTACACCAAAATAGCAAGGCAGCAGGGCCAGGACCAAAATAAGAGACCAGGATGAGACCAGGGTAGAGAAGGAGATGAGGACCGACAGCAGAAGTGCTCACTGACCCAGATCTGGAGTTTACCTTCATTCCAAGAACAACGGGATGACAGCAGAAGGTTCTAATACTGGAGTGACCTACCTGATCAGATCTGCGAAAGGTTTGCTCTGGCTGTAACATAAGCAACCTTCCAGAAAAGAACCCAGAAACATAATCAAAACTGAATTAACAACAAAATAATTTAGAAACTACTGTAGCTAGACCAAATGACCTGCAGACAAATAGCTCAGATAATTGCCTAGTTTTGTTTTTACCAGAAACCAAATAACACTACATTTTTACTTAGGTATATAATACAAAAATTTTAGAGACTAGGAACAATCTAGAATTAAACAAAATTTGAAGATATAAAAATGTCATGACTTCTTGGTCAGACCCAAGAAGGCTTACCTACCTCAAGGGCTTTAGTAAAGAAGACTGGAGTTCAAGGGAGGGGTCCCCCGGGGGACACTGAGCATCAAAAACTAGGGCTGATTTATATTCCCAGTTCCCAAACCAAGCTTTTTCTTTGTATTTTTACATGATAAACTTCTTTGTTGTTTTATAAGCTTCTAATAAATTTTGACCAAAGAAAGGTTTTGTTACTGAAACCAAGTCAGAAAACTACTGTTAACACCCATGGCCTCTAGCGACTGGTTAGAAGATTATAATTGGTCCTAGGAAAATAGTACCTCAAATGACCACACCCTGGATCCCTTTCTGGTCTAAGCTCCTAATTCTGATCATCTACATGAAAATCAGTATTCAGAAATAGTCCCTTGTGTGCTCCTAATCCTTCTCAAGATTGCAAACTCTGGGGTACACTGGCACAGTCACTAGAATGCTAATATGGAGAAACAGGGTAAGGGAAGAGACAGAAGGGAGAAAGCACAGATAGTACAACACTGCTGGCAAGCACCTGGAGCACACACAGCTAGCTAGTGGGTGTACAGAGTGGTAGATCCACTTTGGAAAACTGGAAATATCCACTAAAATTCAGCAAGTGCACTCCTAGAATACACTCAACAGAAAGGCATTTACCAAAAGGCACATATACCAAGGCACTATTCCTAATAGCCACAAGCTGTAAACATCCCAAATTCTCATATACAGAATAAATAAATTGAGGTATATTCATATAATAAATACAGCAATGAGAATCAATTACAACTACACACAATATGCATGAATCTCACATAAGCAGCATTGAGAAAAGACAGACCAAGAGCATATGCTGAGGGTTATATAATGTTCAAATACAGATACAATTGAACCGCCATACAAAAAAATTAATTTCAATGCTCAATTTAATATAAAAACCCCAAATATTAAGAGCCTAAAACTCATAAACATCAATCTAGCAGAAAATTGTAGTGATCTGGGAGTTTGACAAAGATTTCTTAGGTATACACAAAAGGCATAAATTAAAAAAGAAAAAAAATCAGTAAAAGGGATTTCATAAAGCATCTTCATTAAAAATACTAATAAAAATTTTATAAAAACAAAGTAAATATTTGAGTGGAGAGAAGACAAAACAATCGGTCACTCTGTCATCTCATTCTGCCATTGAGGAAAAATACATCTCAAATACATCTATTCTGCAAGTAGAGAAACAAAGACAACAGTAGCAGAATGGGGGTGGGGTGGGGGTGGGTAAAGAAAAGGAAAACTAGGTATTAACGGATGTTTATCCAAGTCTTTGGGATGCATGGGGGTGGGGGGGCTGTACAATTAGGACAGACTTTCTGGCTCCTCTCCCTGGGTTCTCTTACTCCACCACAAAGACATAAAAGAAAATACATTCAGCTTAAGAGCAAATAAAAGACACCTTGGTTCTGGATCTTTTCCATGGAATATACTTTACTTCTCTCTCTTTACGCGATTCCTCCCTTACTTTTTAATTTTCTCCCTTCCATTTTCCTTATTTTTCCAGGTTTCTCTTTTTGCTCTCTGCATCCACACATCATTATCATATGCCCTTTTCCTCTTCACTTAAGAGGCTCCAAAATAAGGGAAGGAATTAAAATACACACCAAAAAAATAGCCCAGGTTCTTTTTGTAGTTGAAACACCCTTGTACTGGGGGACGTACAGCACACAATGTCACTTCTCGCCAATCTTGTGTATTCAGCATTGGTAGAATACAGGCCACAGCATAAATAATATCATAACACTTTCTCCCTATCCCTTTCTCTCCTCTCCTGAATGAGACAGCTAGAAATTTGTGAATTTGGTGTTTGGTAGCTATCTGAGATGCTATGATCTAGGCTAGTACCTCTTACCAATTGCACTACAAGTATAAGGAACCATTTTTAACACTAAACGATGTCAAAACCCCACAAACACACACAAAAAAATGATCCTTTCTGTTATCTGTTCCCTGAGAAAATGCCAGCCTATACAGCACTATTACTAGTTTTTAACTTTCAACTGATTATGACTTTACTAATTAAAACAACATCCATTTACATTTAATAATGTGGGCAACACTAAGTGTGAGTGTAGACTCTTGGTTTCTCAGCTCCCATCATCCCAAAAACTCATCAGACCTCCCTGGGTTCAGCCTAGACAAATTAGAAATCACAGCTCTGACCACTCTGGGCTCAACTCTTCTTATTGATTAAGAATTGTACAATTTTGTTACCTGCATTCACTAAAGAAACAGCAGTATAATTTGATAAAAATTATAGTAAAAAGTGCCTTCTGGTCACCCAGGATCCTTCTGAGATGATTTGTCAGCCACTCCTTACACACACACTCACTCCTTCTTTCTCTTTATCCTCCTTCTGCCCCACTTCTTATAAAGTTCTCAGAACTGAAATCTGGACTGTTTAATAAATGATTAGTCAGTCCTTCATATCCATGGGTTCCATATCCAGATTCAACCAACCACAGATAAAAAATATTGGAGAGGGGGTGGCGGGGGGGGGGGAGATGGATAACAACACAACAATAAGAAATAATACAATTTAAAAAAAAAAATAGAAGCCAGACTCGGTGGCTCAGCCTGTAATCCCGCGCTTTGGGAGGCTGAGGTGAGTGGGTTGCCTGAGCCCGCGGGTTCGAGACCCGCCTGGGCAAGTTAGTGAGACCTCATCTCTACAATAAATAAATAAATAATTAGCTGGGCATGGTAGCACGCCTGTAGTTCCAGCTACTTGGAAGGCTGCGGCAGAAGGATCGCCGGAGTCCAGCAGGTCGAGGCTGCGGTGGCCAGGAGTGGCCACTGC
>NW_007258809.1:326853-342083 GCF_000164805.1 Carlito syrichta
GTGAGACTCCAACTCAAAAAAAAAAAAAAAAAAGGAGTATAACAACTATTTACATAACATTTACATTGTATTATTATTATAAAGAACCCAGAGGCGATTTAAAATATATGGGAGGATGTATGTAGGTTACTTGCAAATACTGCACCATTTATATAAGGGATTTGGGCATCTGTGAATTCTGACATCTGTAGGGGTCTTGGAATCAAACCCCCTTGGAATCCGAGAGACAACTGTATGTTTTTTGTAGTTATTATTGTTATTATTGCTGCTACTCTTCCCAAGTTACCCCATAAGTCCCAGGAGTACTCTAGCTAGGAAAGGGCAAAAAGAAGAAACGAAAGCTCAAAAACATGGTTTTTTATCAAATAGTCTCAATTTATTTTATTACATTAAATGGGAGTAGACAAGGAAGTAACACTGTGCCCACCACCAACTCTATCATATTCAAGATGTACACATTCATTCATTCAGAAGGCACTCAATTTAAAGAAAGAAAATACTTGTAGTAGGATTCACTCATAAAACCTCTAGAAGTGTACTCTCTTGCAGTGACTCTATCTTCCTCTTAATCATCCAGATACCTCTTTTTATACATTTAATAACATTCTCTGCTCTTAATTTTTAAAATGATTATGCTGAAATTTTTCTCTCTTCAAAAACCCAAAATCAAAAAATAAACTGTAACTTTTTGTAACCCCACTAAGTTTTGGTTCTATGAGTCAATCAATCTGAACAGAAGTATTCCATACCTGCCCTATAAAATGATAGTCTACAAACCTCCCCACTGTTTTACTAAAGGTAAAAACATAATTTTAAATTTCAAGGTGGTATTGAGATCTGTTAGGATAACATGTTTTCTAATTTAGCCCCCAAAACAACCTTAAAAATTCCATTATAATTTTACTTCAAATCACATTTGTATTTTTCAATGAAGGAGTCTCAAGAGTCTATAAAAATAATCTAGGTTTATTTTTTGGTTTGCTTTTCCCATTTTACAAAATTGTCTAAACAAAAGTAATTCAACCAATACTAAACTTTCACAAGGCTAGCAATTCTCCTTTAGTAGGATAAAAATATGAGATGAAAAAATTATTAGAAACATCACATCACAGTTTCTATTATATTTCGTATTTAGAAGTACTTTTTTCCACTCAGTTTTCTGAAATATCAAAAGATCATTCTATACCACAAGAACAAAATCAATTTGGAGAATTGTAACTTTTGGTTTTCTTCCAACGAAGCAGCTTGTCCCCTACTTAAAGAAAGAAGCCAGATTTCTTCAGCCATTCTACCACTAGATAAATGAGAACAGTGACTACATGTGAATTCCAAATATCTCTATGACTTAGGGCGCCATGCTTCCAGCCAATAACGTCACTTAAAAAAAAAAAAAAAAAAAACAGAGCAAAAACTTTTGGTGGACTGGTGAACAAGGAATTTAAAAATGTGATGGTAATGCCACATGATACTATAAGGTATTAAATTCCTGGACAGGATATAGTGTTTCTAGGCCGGTAATTTTTTTTTTAACTTCAGATTCTTATTTTTCAAGTTCTTCCAAACAAATTAAAAAGATAAATAATTTTGACCATTCCTTATTGTATGACTTATAAAAAAAAGGAAGAAGAAAAAAGAGTACTTCTATTTTTAATACATTTTCATTACTGAAATAACTTCTATGTTTGCAAAGTGTAGGCTGATTCATAAGCTACATTTATCACTTATTAAGTCAAGGTATCAGAACTGTCAAATATATCTCTAACTACCCCCCAAAATAATAATAGGTAAATTAAACAATCTCTGGTAAAACTGTATATAAAATTATAAGCATAGTAGCTAATTCTTAAACTTTAAAATTATATGCAAATAAATAAATAAGTAACAAAATCACCAAAACATTTTAGAATATCTTTTCTTACAGAAAATATTTTAACACGAAAACCTCACCCACTCCCAACTTGTTTCTCAATACTATTCATCACTTCTGTTCAGTCCTCAGATTATCTGCAAATAATCCATGATATTCCCTCAAAGCTAACACAAATATTACTGTCATCTCATTAAGTGTGTTCTTTCTAATAACAAACTCTAATATTATAGTTGACACATGAATTATTCACTATTTATACCACCACCCTCTCCCCTTCCCCTCACCACCATTTTACTGACAGAATATTCACAAGGCTGAACACTGTTTTCGTCTCAGCAAACAGTATGCTTAAAATCAAATGGTTAGCCACAAGTCAGAAGTTAGAAGCTACATAAACACAAATGGTTCTAAATTTTTCTAATTTCAGTCTCTAAAGAAAGCAGTAACAACATCAATGTGATGCTCTAAGTTTATAGCCGAAAGCTTTTCACCTAATTATACTAATAAATCGATTTACATGATCATTTTGCCATCAGATCATGTCCTTCATACACTAGTGTACTTCAATTAAATCCATTTTACCATGGTAGGTTCTTCAACTCATATTTTTTCAGCGCTTTTCCTGTATCATTCCTCAACTACCAAATTATTTCTCCATAATATTTTCCTAAATGTAAAGCCTATAAACAAAAAAAAACCCTGAAAACTAACCCTAGAAAACATAAATCTACATACCTTAAGTACAAAATATCAAACAATAAGTAAAAACTATTAGGTAACCAAGAGAAAGATAAGCATCAACTGTATGCCCAAGAATCTCAATTTAAAACATTATGTAGCATATACAATTTTGATAAACAGAAGTGAATACAATATTTACACATCAATAGGCAACAATAGCCCTATTTCTGACTTTAGGTAAAAATATCTTAAATCTTTTTATAAGGCCAAATAGTTATTTTAATGAAATATCTCCTTACAGGTATAATCATATGATTGACAGATAAAATAATTGCTTTAAAAATACTTCTGAGTCATTTTGTCCTTACCTGCAGGCATGAACCATTACTGCATGCAGTGACTGTTCCATTTCCTAGCACAGACTTGAAGAAGCAGCATATCTCTTTCAGAATGTGACTAATCTGTGGGTTTGCAATTCCTAAGCTATTTACAAATGGCACTCCCTTCCCACATAAGAATAAATATTTATTACAATCAAAAATTAAGTATTTTTAACCTAGATCTTACAAATAACCTTGGTAATTCTGTATAGCAGCAACCTCAAAATACAGAAAGAAAACCTAACAGGATCTCCTTAAAGAAAGCAAGATTTTCTCTGTTTACTTTTTAGATAAATTTTTTCTTAAAGCCTTCGACAGTTGTCACACATGAACTAGCAGTCTGCTGTGTTATGGTGTGCATGCTGCAGCTGATTAGGCTTCACTATTTTTTTTAAAAATCAATTACCCTTTGCAAAAGCAGAACAGCTTGCCCAAATACACATTTTCAATACAGCACAATACCAGCATGCAGGACAATACGTTATATAGCAAACTTGACAGGAAAAAAAAATATGTCCTGGTTTGTTTCTTAGCAATGCTACACCATTAATTGTTCATGCAAGAGATGTAGCTGTACCTTTCTGAAGAGGACGACTTCTCAGAGTTAACTGACATCAGCAGCTCAATCTTCTGCTTGATTTCTGGAAAAATCAGAAAATATTCACAACCAAGATTGCCTGCCCTTGCCTTCAAGCCTTAAATCAAGAGATTTTTCTTCCCTAATCCCTTTTGTTCAGAATGAGGCCACAAGATTCGCAGTACTTCTGTTAGGACTGGGATTCAATGGTGCTATAAAGGGAAAAAGCTCCAGAGGCATCAGGCCTTGCTAAACTATGCACATGACTGTTTATGAAAGCAGGAAGTACCATTTCTTTTAAGCAGAGGGGGTGTTTTCTTTTTTAAGGTAGAACTAGCATAGCTCTACAAAAAGATTTAAAATTTCACAAATAAAAATATAAACAGGAAATGCTAATGTCTAAATTCAATATACCAAATAATTTGAGAAGCCTGGCTAATAATGTTACAGGCTGTAACAAACAGACATGCAACCCTTGGCTGCTTCTATTTCACTAGCCCTAAAAAATATGGCTCAGTGAATCATTTTTGTCACTTAAGAATGAAATATTAAACCAGAACCCCAATTTGTAGACAAAAAAATGTTTAACCTTTGTTATAATTTCTTGATTGTGTTTAAAGATATATTTACTATCTAGTCCCTAACTCTTCTAGAAAGAGACTTATTTTAAACCTTAATTTTCCCCTCCTCCTTCGCAGTACAGTACAAGTGAACAGCAACACCCAGTTACCGAGCAGAGATGATATACTTGTCCTTTCAGGAAAGGACTGACAATGCCATCTACAACAGCAATGTAAGTGCCAGTTCAATTTAATTAAAAGATAATTGCTGAAACTGATTCAGAAAGGAGATAATGGTTTAAAAAGGAAGAGCAGGTGACAACAAGAGGGAGGGGGAAAAGAAAAAAATCTAACACGTTTCCTCTAAAATACCAACCGACCTAAGACACACAATTGTAAGTTAATAAAACTGACATGGTCCTCTTATTCAGACTATTTCATATGTAAAACTGTTTTCCTATTCCTAAAAAGTATTTCCAACTGGATTTTTTCAATTAAAGTATGTTTTTATAATAAAGTTTACATATTAAAAATAAACACAGTGCCACTAAAATGCTATGAACAGTCTCAAGATTTCAAAATAGATCTCAATCATTTTGTTTTTTATTTTTAAGGGTAAGTAAAGCAAAATTTAATCTTTCAAAATTTTTACTGTAAAAACCAAGATGGAATATAAGAAGATGTACAAGAAAAAGGAATAAAAACTAGTTATACACAATATAATGGACTTGTACACAATATCCTCTCGATGTTGTTAAAATAAGCGTTTATCCAAATTGTTTAAGCTTATAACTTCATCCAATGGGCATTATAAAAGCAGCATGAATATAGGATGAGAGAATGGAATCTACCACAGCCTGCAGCCAAACTGCCTGATCACTGAGTTTACAGAGCACAGTGGTTTCAACCGGGATGGTAACAATGAGACTTACCTTGAGGATCCTTGGGTGGACTGCAGAGCCTGGCACGTGATGCCATAGTGAACACTCAGAAATGCCCCTCCCTCCCTGTCCCCATTTTAAATCAGTGTGTTAAAGAGCTCGGCCCTGCCTTGGACTTAGAAACAGGCGCCTCCATTTTTAACAGCTAAAGGACTTTGGGGAAATTACTTAAATTTTCTAAAGCCTCTCTCTCCTCTCCTCTAAAATGGGGATAATGATTCCTAAGTGAAAGGCTGTTACAAGGATTTAATGAAATAATTCATAAAAGTAAAGTAGCATTGTTTTTAGCATGTGGTAAGCCCTCTCTGCCTATTGCTATGTAGTACCTAACAAAGGACACAGCTCCCTCAGTATTTACTGAGTGAGTTAATGAAGTATACAAGGTCTGTCCAATGTTAAACAGCTTTTCCATACTTTAAATCCGCATTCTCTGTTACAATCAATTTCACCATTTACCTTTTTTAGTGTTACAATAAGTATGTGGAAATTGCCGAGCTTGGTGGCTCAGCCTGTAATCCAGCACTTTGGGAGGCTGAAGTGAGTGGATTGCCTGTGCCTGAGGGTTAGAGACCCCCCTGGGCAACTTGGTGAGACCTCATCTCTACAATAAATCAAAAAATTAGCCAGGCATGGTGGCATCCGCCTGTAGTTCCGGCTACTTCGAAGGCTGAGGCGGAAGGATTGCCGGAGCCCAGCAGGTCAAGGCTGCACTGGCCGGGAGCGGCCACTGCACTCCAGTCTGGGTGACAGAGTGAGACTCCAACTCAAAAAAAAAAAAAAATGTGGAGATTTAACTTAATCTGTATCTCAGTCTCCCTTCCTACAGAATTGTTCTCAGTTTATCAAATAACTGCTTCAGAAATGAGATTACACTTGAATCCATCTTCATCATGGCAATTTTTTAATTCCAAAATGACAAAAAGTACTTCAGTATATCTACATAAATTTGTGTATATCTACATAAATTTGTGTGCTTAAGATGAAAAGGCCGAAGATTAAACTACACAGCTCTCTCAATGAAGTTTATACCCACCCTGTAAATCTAGGAAAGCTATAAATCAAACTATAAATCAAGCTATAAATCACACTCTGGCTAGTAACTCTGGGAGCTCCAAACCAAAAAGGATTACAACAATACATATATTAAAAGATTTCTACTTCATTTTCACATTATCTCCAGACCTTCAGATTTGTCTATAGCTCCAGAAAGATGAAGAGGCCTAGGAATGTTCACTAACCCTATGTTAGCATTGTATCCTTTGTTACTGTCTATTCCTCCCTAGCCATACCATTCATTGGGTCTGGATACTTCCTACATTCATAAAGAATTCCAGAAGTCATTTAAGTCACTTCCATTCCACCATAACATCTGTCATAAACTGGGAGACTTTGATATCCATACTGATACAACTTCTTAAAACCCTGGCTGAGGACTTTGGTCTCCTTGATCCAGTCTCTTGAACCCCTGTATATCCTGATCATTCACTCCCATGACCAGGTTTAGGGCACTTTGTTATACACACTGCAAATATTTACACCTCAATTAGTTGGTTGTTTTTAAATTTTTCTTTCTTTTTTTTTTTTTTTTGGTCACCCAAGTTAGAGAGCAATGGCATGCTTACAGCTCATCACAGCCTCAAACTCCTGGGCTCAAACAAACCTCCCGCCTCAGTTTCCCAAGTAGCTGGGACTCCAGGCACATGCCACCATGCCTGGTTAATTTTTTTATTTTTTTGTAGAGATGAGGTCTCACTATGTTGCCCAGGCTAGTCGTGAACTACTGAACTCAATCTTCCCACCTTGGCCTCCCAAAATGCTGGGATTGCAGATGTGAGCCACCTCACACCTGGCTTTGTTTTTCAATTGTATTTCATTACTCCCAAAGTAGTATCTGAGACTCAACACTTTCTCTGCAACTGAGTCAACCAATCTTTTCCTTGATAAATTCTAGTCTTCCTATTAAATTGAGAAAGGTCTTCCTCACACCAAAATTTTTTAAATCTTTATCCTATTTCCTCTAATAAGCTTTATAGTAGTATTTTGCATGTAATTCTTGGACGTTTCTAGAATTTATTTTGTTCTGTGAACTGATATAGAGATCCAGTCTGCTTTTATAAGTCAGACTTTAAAACCTTACACCCCACCCCCACAATTCTAAATGACTCTCTTGTTCACCACTTCTTGGTTCTTCCAAAGCAGCAATCTCATAACCTTGTGATTACGTATTCATTCAACCACTCATTGTTTCCATTGATACATTTAGGCCAATGAGTACAAAAAAAGTCTACCAGCCTGATGATTTAATAGATGTATTCCCTATGGGCAAAATTTGGAAATGCATGACAGTACACTGGTCAGCTCCACCCACATCTCCTAGCCTTTAATCAAGCCTTTACCATCTCCCCATTTCCCACCTGAAGACCATGCTTCCTTAGTTCACAAAAAATAAGCAAGCGGTTCCTGTATAACTTGAATAAACATATCTTTTCTTTTTCTTTTTTTTTTTTTTTTTTGAGTTGGCGTCTCACTCTGTCACCCAGACTGGATGGAGTGAAGTGGCTGCTCCCGGCCACTGCAGCCTCGACCTGCTGGGCTCCGGCGATCTTTCCACCTCAGCCTTCCAAGTAGCTGGAACTACAGGTGCGCACTACCACGCCCGGCTGATTTTTTGATTTATTATAGAGATGAGGTCTCACCAAGTTGCCCAGGCAGGTCTCGAACCCACGGGCTCAGGCAATCCACTCATCTCAGCCTCCCAAAGCGCTGGGATTACAGGCTGAGCCACCGAGCCCGGCTGAATAAATATATCTTAAATTATGGTTAATTTGATTTTTTTATAATTTTGTTTTTTAACTACTAAATAACATTACAGGAGGACATACGTTGGGGTTTTTTTTTTGTTGTTGTTTTTATGCTTTGATTTTTTTATTTCTCCTCCCAACTCTGGGTCCTCTGCAGGATCATCTTCTTCCACATGATTTTAAAATGTTGATGCCTGTGTATGATCCCCTTTTCACTCACTGATCCTTCTAGCCACACCCTTGCTGTCATCAACTGGAAGGGCACTGATGATGACTGGTATCTGCATCTCCAGTCAATACTCTCTTACAACCTATAAGCATGGATCTCCAACCCCTAGGCTACATTTTCAACTAGACAGTCCCCGAAATGTCTAAAACTGAACTCATCAACTTCTCAACATAATGCCCCTTTTATAGCTTCTATGTTGGTGAACAGCAGCACTATTGCCCTACTAAGCTAGAAATTTTTGAGTGATCCAACCAGTACCCCTGTCTGATTTGGGATATCACTCCCATCTGCCTCTCTTTTCTGTATCTTATGCTCCAGAAATACTGAGTTCTATTCTATGTGGTTCCCAAGCACAGCACACTTTCTTACTCCACTAAATCTTTCCATGTATAGCTTCCTCTCCCTTGACTGCCACGGTTCAGTTTGTCTCCCTTGCACACCCAATTCACTTTTCTAATCTCAGTCCCAAATGTTACCTCCTTCAAGACACATTCCCAGACAGAATTAAGTCTACCTCCTCTGCCTCTCTATATGTTGCATACACTTGCATTACCGAATTACTAAAATATATAGATTACTTTGACTCCCTATGACATCACGGTTTCCTCAAACCACTTCAATTCACAGAGAGCCTGGTATATCAGAGACAGTGTTGATACTTTCTGTCTTCCCATCCCATTCTAGCCAATCTAGTGGTAAAGTTACTAACTAGTTAAATTAGTAAATTCTTAATATACATTTCCAGATACAACTAATCAGAGATCCAAACAATTTTAAAGCTAAAAGGATCCTCAGAGATGATCATGTAGCTGAACCACATGAATTTATAAAGGAAAAATCTAAGAAGAAAAAAGATGAACAACTAAAACACTCACATTCCTCAACTTCTCCAAAAGGTTATTCTTCTCTCTGAGGCCTTTAGCTAAATTTCCAGGGACACCAGCAACCAAAGCAGAATATTCCAGTGTTCTTTTAAATCAGCATTTAAAATGCTGTCTTTTCCTATCTCCAATCAATTAAAATAATTACTTCCAATCACTTTTCTTGACTAAAACAACAAATCATCTGTGACATGACATTCTTCTTATTACCTTACACATCCCCCAAAATAAAATAAATTTACCGGGATTTCCCCCCTTTATTCTCTTGTATCCACCCTCCAGTCCTTTCTCATTGTACTATTTTATTCTCATTTTTAGTCACGTCTTAGAGATAGGAAAATTTCTCATGAAGACAAAGAGTTTAACTCTTCAGTTAACGGGCCTCTATCTAACATACCACTCTCCACTCTGTAACACACCAAAGTTTAAGATTCCTCGAACACTTAGGAATACCAGTCCAAAGTTAAGCCAGTCCCCAAGAACCTGACCAGGACTAGTAAATTACCAATAACTCTTATCAGAATGAAGTCCAATAAAGGAGGTGCTTCAAAGATTTGGGCATTCTACAACAGAACCAGGCCACTCAATCAACCTAGAATCCTAGGAGCGGTGGCAGCATAACACAGGAAAGCCGTGAAAATACGGTCCTTCATCTTTTTTTTTTTGAGTCAGGGTCTCACTCTGTCACCCATCCTGGAATGCAGTGGCACAATCACAGCTCATTACAGCCTCGACCTTCCAAACTCAAGCAATCCTCCCACCTCAGCCTCCCGAGTAACTGGAACTCCAGATGCATGCCACACCCAGTCATTTAGTTTTGTTTTTTCGTAGTGCTGAGGTCTCGCTATGTTGCCCACGCTGGTCTTGAACTCTTAGGCTCAAGTAATCCTCATGACTCAGTATCTCAAAGTGCTGGGCTTACAGGTGTGAGCCACCAACCTGGCTCCGATGTCATTTAATCACTAAACTTTTACATGTGGACCCTGACATTTTGTGACATTTTAAATGAAAATTTTTAAAAACATAGTAACCAGGCAAATAGTTCTACCTAAATTCTCTTTCCATGGGAGTTATCCTGGCAAATTTAATAAACTTCCTTTCACTTGCCAAATTATTTACATAATCACCCATAAAAATGATTTTATTTGGAGATGTACATAGGGAGGATTTTTAAAAATTCATTACTGCCTTATTTATGTAGAGCTACTTTTAGACAATAGGAAACAAATATGTACTAAGATACCTCAGATGACAGGGCAATATTTCAAGACTATATCTAAAAGTTAACAGGAAAATAACTCGGCAGGCCTCAGAACCACTCTTCTTGAAAAAGCAGGAAACTCCCAAAACTGTTACCAGGTACTCAGTGGGATGGTTCTCCATTTTAATACTCCACCATTCTGGGGTTTCCACACCTCTCTGACCCAATTCCACTCCTCCTGTCACTACCAAATAACAGCTTCTCCACACTGTTTCCCATGTTCACGCGTTCTGCTGCCACAGGAGGCAAGCATATGGCCTCCTTTCTTGGTGTCTCCAACATAGGCCTCTGATTATCTTGAAAGAACTCCCACCGAAACATGAAAGACATGCAGAGACTTTTCTGGCTCAGATGCCAATCTTCTTAGATACTACCATCTAAGGCCAAGTATTAAGGTTCTCACTCAAAACTCAAGAGACTGGCACATAAGGGACAGGAATGAAGCAAGTCCTCTGAGCTACCGACCAATATCTTGAAAGACCGGTCTAGTCTAAAAAGGAAGCCCTTGCTATCTCAATTTTCATTATTTAAGTCCTCTCTGTTATGAGAACACAGAAAAGCAGAAATTGTGCAAACAAAAATGATCATTAATGAACTGAGCATTCAAACAATTATCCCTGATCATTACCAATCTCTCTCCCTACGCATCAAAATCTTTTTTTGTTAGTCTCTCATTGATGGTCTTAAATCCAACAATTCAATAAAATGCAAAACCAGAACAAGGTGAAAACTGAAAATGTGTAAAACACACAACATTTGACAAATCTGATAAAAGATACAAAAAAATGCTAGGATCCCAGGCAAAATCACTGATAAATGACGACACAGTAGAAGACTGTACAGTTAGTAACTGGAAAAGAAAAATCAACAAGGACAATAATATGCTAGATGCCTCAAGAATGATAATTATTTAATTATCAGAGGCTGAAAGAGGGGAAAATAATAAAGCCCTTAAATAATTTACAAAAATGCTCTTCATTATGATTACATTAAAACCTATCAGACGTCCAATCATGTTATTATACAACTTAGTAGGGAAATGTATGCCAGAATAATCAACACTTGATATCTTCTTTGTTCATTCTAAAAGTCAGTATGTGTTTTTCACTACAATTTACATTTTGCTAAATGAAATAATCTTTACTTTCAGATTTTTATTTAATTTTTCAAGATAAAATTCCAATCTCATCCCCTTCCTTGAAAGTAGCCTTTTGCCAGTTTCAACTTTTCTCCTGCTGTAATTCCAAAACAAGATTCTTTGTGTTCCTGAACATAGCGCCAACCAACTATAATGTGTTTACTCCAAACTCTCCAATGGGGTGGGAGCAGGGGGTGGAGGAGAATGAAGGGATAGGAGGAGATGGAATAAGGCTGGCTACGTGGTTACATTTCTGATTTAGAACTTCCAAAGCAGCTGCTATGGCCACTTAGCAGAAACTTTGACTAGGAGCGGAAATGCTTTTCCTTCTGCCATTTAAAAAAATTATTATTCTGGGCCAGGCTTGATGGCTCAGTCTGTAATCCCAGCACTTTGGGAGGCCGAGGCAAGTGGATTGTCTGAGCCCGCGGGTTTGAGACCAGCCCTGGCAATGTAGACAGACCTCGTCTCTACAATAAAATAAAAAATAGCCGGACGTGGTAGCACACATCTGTAGTTCCACTACTCAGAAGGCTGAGGCGGAAGGATCGCTGGAGCCCAGAAAGTCGACACTGGGGCGGTCGTGAGCGTGCATGTCACTGCACTCCTGTCTGGGCGAAGGAGTGAGACTCCAACTCAAAAAAAAAAATTATTATTCTGAGTGCAATTTTAACCCAAAAGAAATGCTAGTTTTAAAGGAAAGGTTTGCTGTTCATTTCCAAATCATAGCAAGAAAAGTGAGTCAGTCCCTCCCCAAATTGGGAAACCTGCCCCCAAAGGGGACAACAGAAAGCCAGCAAGCAAGAAGGCAGAAAGAGACTGCTGCTCACCAGTCCCAGATTACCCAGCAGAGAGGCTGAATGAGACACGTTAAAACTTTATAGTTCACCCATCAGTATTTGTTACCAGTGTTTTGGTGTAGAATTTCAGGAACAACTAAATACAAAAACATATCAGTATGAAAATATGAGTGTTTAAATAAATCTCTAATATTTTCAGCCTCACCACCATTGCCCTCTATTAACAATGAAATGTAATGAGATCAATCCCTGAAAACTGTCTACAGGTTTCACACCACAGCAAAGTCTCATGAATAGTTAATCTAGCCTCTCAATAGAACCAAGGCACTCTTACCCTGACTCTGCTGGGGAGACAGGAGAAGTAACACAAGTTCCTAGATAATTAACTGTACGCTGTTACACTCAAGGTGACACCCAATGCCGTGTTCACCATGACGCCAAGTTGTGAAGCTTTCTCTGTACATACTCTTAAAAAATGAGTGTCATTTGTGGGTTTTTTTGTTTGTTTTTTTTTAGTTGGAGTCTCACTCTGTCGCCCAGACTGGAGTGCAGTGGCCGCTCCCGGCCACCGCAGTCTCTACCTGCTGGGCTCCGGCGATCCTTCCGCCTCAGGCTTCTGAGTAGCCGGAATTACAGGCGCGCACTACCACACCTGGCTAATTTTTTGATTTATTGTAGAGATGAGATCTCGCCTGCCCAGGCAGGTCTTGAACCCACGGGCCCAGGCAATCCACTCACCTCAGCCTCCCAAAGGCGCAGGATTACAGGCTGAGCCACTGAGCCCAGCTCATTTGTGTATTTTAATGATGTAATATACAAACTTTAGAAGTTACATCATAGAATGATACTCGGAAAAGGGAAGTATTTTTATAATTTTAACTTAGAGATTGTTTTTTCATACTGGATATTAATAAGACAACTGAAACTACTTGGTTCTCTAATATTATAACCTACAAAAACATAAGCCAAGATGTTTTAATTCTATTTACAATTCTTGCACACAATGGAGTGTGAATTCACAAAGGCAATAAATGCCAGCATTCCAACTCCCTTGGTAAGCCAGGGCCCAACCAACCATCTCAAAAACAAACTTCATTATGTAAAGAGGTGGTAAAATTATTGTGCAAGGCTGCTTACATGTTTAAGAAAACTAGTCATAAAAAATAAGTTTGTTTATTAGGTTTAAGAAGAATTAGTGCTCGAAACTCCCAACTCACATTAGCTTTCAGAGCTTAGGAACCAAGACTGATAAGATACATATAGTCTAATTTTTCCATCCTACATTTCCTCAACACCAATTTGTATTGAGCTAGGTGCTACCTAGGGTAGGAGGGTGAGGGATGTAATAAACATATGCAAGGCAAAAATCCCTTTCCTCAGAGAGTTCAGTCTAATATTTAATATTGTGCTTTAACCATCAGGCTTATTTAAGCCCTATACAGAGGGTGCCAAAAAATATATATATACAATTTAAGAAAGGAAAAAGTTGCATTAAAATTGTAATACTAGTCTGGGCACAGTGGCTCAACCTGTAATCCCAGCACTTTGAGAGGGTGAGACGAGAGCATTGCCTGAGTCCAGGGGTTTAAGACCAGCCTGGGCAACTTGGTAAGACCTCATCTCTACAATAAATCACAAAAAACTAGCCAGGCGTCGTTCTGTAGTTCTGGCTACTTGGAAGGTTGAGGTGGAAGGATCACCTTAGCCCAGCAGGACGAGGCTGTGGTGGCCGTGAGCATGCCACTGCACTCCAGCTTGGGTGACAAGAGTGAGACCTCGCCGGGCTCGGTGGCTCAGCCTGTAATCCCATGCCTTTGGGAGGCTGAGGTGAATGGATTGCCTGAGCCTGCAGGTTCGAGGCCTGCCTGGGCAACTTGGCGAGACCTCATCTCTACAATAAACCAAAAAATCAGCCGGGTGTGGTAGCGCATGCCTGTAATTCCGGCTACTCGGAAGGCTGAGGCGGCAGGATCGCTGGAGCCCAGCAGGTAGAGGCTGCAGTGACCGGGAGAGGCCACTGCACTCCAGTCTGGGTGACAGAGTGAGACTCCAACTCAAAAAAAAAAAAAAAAAAAAGAGTAAGACCTCAACTCAAAAATAAAATAAAATAAAATAAAATTGTAATACTCAATATAAACCTATAACAAAAGATGACTACCAAGTCACGCTTGACTTCTGCAATTACAAGAGGTGCTCAAAGTGGTTATCATCAGCGTCTAGACACTTCTGATTACAGCGAACTACTGCAGGACTTGTTGTTGTGTGAGGCCTCCTAGATCTTCTCTTGTGCACATCACACACACAGTACCATGCATCTCAAACATATCATGAATGAGTATAATTGTTAGGCGGGTTAGAGATTCTGATGCATACTCACACCTCCACTGTCGTTGTACTTCCACGATATTCTCTAATTTCAAATACCATGTCAAAATAGTCTTGCGATCCTCGAACAACAACCAAGCTTCTGCCATTTTCTTTGTCCTGTCTCATGCATGGTGATGTTCACATTCATTTGATTAACACCATCTTTTGAGCAAACATCATTATACACATTGCTACCGTAATTCAATTCAACTTAGAAAAGTAATACATAGAGAACATCTCTTAAAATGTGTATACATTTTTTGGTACCCCTGGTATGAATAAACTCATTTAGTCTTCACAACAACTGCAGAAGGTAAGTGCCTAATATAATTTCTTTCTTTTAGCGGGTGAGGAGGGTAGGATTAGAGACAGGCTCTTGTTATGTTGCCAGGCTAGTCTCAAACTCCTGGGCTCAAGGGATAGTCCTGCTTTGACCTCTCAAAGTGCTGGAATTACAGACATGAGCCATCAAGCCTGGTCTAACTTCAACGTAACATGCCTGGAAATCAAAGCTCTGAAAGTCGAAAAAATTTACTCAAGATTCCAGAACTCTAGCCAGGGCAACATCATGAGACCATGTCAAGAAAAATTAAATTAAATTAAATTAATAAACCTTTTAAAAATATTCCAACATCATGAGACCTTGTCTCTAAAATAAATAAATAAATAAGAATGTAAAGAAATATTCCAGCTGGGCTCGGTGGCTCAGCCTGTAATCCCACGCCTTTGGGAGGCTGAGGTGAG
>NW_007258809.1:342115-371139 GCF_000164805.1 Carlito syrichta
TCGAGACCCGCCTGGGCAGGCGAGACTTCATCTCTACAATAAATCAAAAAATCAGCTGGGTATGGTAGTGTGCGCCTGTAATTCTGGCTACTCGGAAGGCTGAGGCAGAAGGATCACCGGAGCCCAGCAGGTCGAGGCTGCAGTGGCCAGGAACGGCCACTGCACTCCAGTCTGGGCGACAGAGTGAGACTCCAACTCAAAAAAAAAAAGAAATATTCCAGAACTATCCATTAGATGCAGTGGCACGCACCTGTATTTCTAACTACTTAGAAGGCTAAGGCAGGAGGATCACCCTGGAGTTCAAGACTGTAGCACACTATGATGAGGCCTGTGAATAAATCCTGCGCTCCAGTCTGAACAATATAGTGAGACCCTGTCTCCAAGAAAAGGAAAGCAAAAAACAAAAAGATTCCAGAGCCAAACATTGTTGAAAGAAATTAAAGACTTAAATAAATGGAAAGATATCCTTTGTTCATGGATTGGAAGACTTAATGTTGTTAAGATGACCCTATTCCCAAAGTTGATCTACAGATTTAATATAATTCCCCTGTCAAAATCCAACTGTCTTTTTTGCAGAAATGAACAAGCTAATCTTTAAATTTATATGGAAATGCAAGCAACAAAACAATCTTGAAAAAATAAAAATCTTGAAAAAATAAAAAGTTGAAGAGCTCACACTGACTACAAAGCTACAGTAATCAAAAGTATACAAAATGGCCTATGGAAGGATACTTAAGTCAATGTAATAGTACTGAAAGTCCAGAAATAAACTCTCACATTACAGTCAACTGATTTTCAACAAGGGTGCCATGGTCATTTGATGATAAAAGAATAATCTACAACAAATGGTGTTAGACAACTGGATAGTCACATGCAAAGTAATAGGGTTGGACCCTCTACCTCACAGCATACACAAAAATTGACTTAAAATGGACAAACAGCTAATATAAGGGCTTAAACTATAAAACTCTAGAAGGAAACAGAGATATAAATTTCATGACCTTGGGTTAGGCATGACTTAAAAAGCATAAGAAACAAAAGAATGAAGAGATAAACTACACATCATAAAAGTTAAAAAAAAAGCTTTGCGGACGCCGCCGCCTTGAGCCTTTTCCCTTCAGCCATGGTCAACCCCAATGTGCTCTTCGACATGGCCATCGACGGCGAGCCCTTGGGCCGCGTCTCCTTCGAGCTGTTTGCAGACAAAGTTCCAAAGACAGCAGAAAACTTTCGTGCTCTGAACACTGGAGAGAAAGGATTTGGTTATAACGGTTCCTGCTTTCACAGAATTATTCCAGGGTTTATGTGCCAGGGTGGTGACTTTACACACCATAATGGCACTGGCGGCAAGTCCATCTATGGGGAGAAATTTGATGATGAGAACTTCATCTTGAAGCATCTTGAAGCCCGGCATCTTGTCCATGGCAAATGCTGGACCCAACACAAACGGTTCCCAGTTTTTCATCTGCACTAAGACTGAATGGTTGGATGGCAAGCATGTGGTTTTTGGCAAGGTGAAAGAGGTCATGAATGTTGTACAAGCCATGGAGGGCTTTGGGTCCAAGAATGGCAAGACCAGCAAGAAGATCACCATTGCTGACGGTGTACAACTCTAATAAATTTGTTTTATTTTAAATTGCCAGATCATTCCTTCTGTAGCTCAGGAGAGCACCCCCTCCATCCCGTTTGCTCACAGTATCCCTATAATCTTTGTGCTCTCGCTACGATTCTTTGGGTTCCATATTTTCCTTATTCCCTTCCACGTCTACTTGGATTGCAGAGAAATAAAAACTAAATAACAAAAAAAAAAGTTAAAAAAAAAAATTAGTGCATTAAAGGATATTACCAAGAAAATCCACAGGATGGGACTAGCATCCAGAATATATAAAGTCCTTTTACAAGCCGGGCTCAGTGGCTCAGCCTGTAATCCCGCACTTTGGGAGGCTGAGGTGAGTGGACTGCCTGACCCGCGGGTTTGAGACCTGCCTGGGCAACTTGGCGAGACCTCATCTCTACAATAAATCAAAAAATAAGCCGGGCGTGGTACAGCACGCCTATAGTTCCAGCTACTTGGAAGGCTGAGGCGGAAGGATCGCTGGAGCCCAGCAGGTCGAGGTTGCTGTGGCCGGGAGCGGCCACTGCACTCCAGTCTGGGTGACAGAGTTAGATTTCAACTCAAAAAAATAAATAAATAAACAAAAAAATAAAGTCCTTTTACAACTCAACAATTTAAAAACCTAACAACTCAATGAAAAAGTGGACAAGGAATTTAAATATACATGTCCCAAAGAAATACAAATAGCCAATAAGCACATGAAAAGATGCTCAATATCAACATCATTTGTCATCAGAGAAATGTAAGTCAAAAGAACAATGAAATACCACTCCACACCCAGCAAGAGAGCTCTAATCAAAAAGAGAGATAATACCTAGTACTGGCAAGAAAACAGAGAATTTGGAGCCCACATTCACAGCCAGTGGGAATGTAAAATGGTGCAGCAGCTTTAGAAACAGGCAGCTTTTACAAGAGTTAAGAGTTACAAAATGACCTAACAATTCTACCTCTAAGAATTCAGTTCTTCTTAGAGAACTGAAAACATATATCCTTACTGTTCACGCAAAAATCTGTACACAGATGTTCATAGCAGCATTACGCAATAACAATCAAAAAGAGGAAACAAGTCATACGTCTGTCAATCAATGAATGAGAAACAAAATGTGGTATATCCATACATAAAAGGAACATAGTAGTAATGCATGCTCCCACATAGATAAACCTTGAAAACATTATGCTAAGTGAAAGAAGCCAAATACAAAACACAAATTATATGATTCCATGTATATGAAATGTCCAGAATAAGGAAATCCAGACAGAAAGTAGTCTGTGGCTACCAGAGGGTTGGGGTAGACAGGATGGGAATGGCGAGTGTTGAGGTGATTAAAACATTCTGGAATTAGATAATGGTGATAGTTTCACAACACTGTGAATATGCTAAAAACAACTAAATTATGCACTTTAAAATGGTGACAGCTTATTTTAGCATTTTTCTCAAGCTAGAAAAAAAAAGAAAAGAAAAACTGCAGAACGAGTATGTAGCCAAGCCAGGATAAGAAACCAGGAGTCCAGCTCCAAAGTCTAACTCCGCAGCTATGCTGCATAGCCTGCAAGGAGGAAAGGATCAATCTGATTGGGGAGAGGGGTATGGTGGCACGGAAAGCACTTGGGCATGGTTATGAAGCTTGGGACAACTTTGCCAGGTGAAGAAGTGAGGCTCAGGCCTGCTCCAAACAGAAATGGCACATGCAAAGCTACAGAGTGCTGTCCGGGTGATTTTTGGCTAGCAGGACTGAAGTAGATACTGGTAGAAAATGAAGCCAGAGGTGCTGGCAGGGCCTGTTCCTAGAGTATCTTCTATGCCATACAAAGAAGTTCCCATTTTAAGTAAGGTAGAATTTATAGCCAACTATAAAATCAACTAAAATAAGAGATTCAACAGGTGACTGAGATTTTAAAGCAAATTTTTAAAAACCTTATTCCATGCCGAGGGAAAAATATTAAACTCCATGGAGCTATTTATAATGCTTGTCAATTCACCACAATTCATTTTGGGTCTGTACGCCCACACAGTACCCCTCAGGAGCTTTGCCAATTATCACTTCTCTCATATGTAAATCCTAAAATTCTCATCTCAAACATCAGTTTCCATAAAGCATCAAGCATCATTTTTCTATAAAAATATCTTTCACAGCAGTGAGCAATAGTAAAGTCTACTTCCAAGGCTTTGTTGATTTACACAATATTATAAAGTACCCCAAACACTTTAGAAAAATAGACCAGGGTCTACTTTATTCTTGTCTTGCTGTCTGTAGGGCTTCCTACCGATACATGAACAGGAAATCTAAACTAGTTCTCCGTTTAAATAAGCAAGAATCAACATACAAGGCCTTAAACATACCAACATGGCCTTGAATCAATACTCCAGAGTACAGGTTCTTCATCTTACCACCTTTAGCCACACACTGAAGTTGCTGGCTTCTCACTACACAAAAACAACATTTTAAGCATGAAATAATGCCTGAAGATTAAAACATTAAGAGTAATGGTAATTGTAACTATAACAAACAGAAATAACAAAAACAGTAACATTTCATAACAGTTACAACGCATCAGGCATGCTTCTATTTGCTTTACATATAACTCTCTTGACATTCCTGTATCTGTACAAAACAAATACTATCATTATCCTCATTTTACACATAGGGAAACTGAGGTATAGAAAGGCTACGTATCTTGTCAAGGTTCACAGAGCTACTAAGGTAGAGTGGAAATCTGAACCCATCTACACGCACAGAGCCTGAGCCCTCTACCACTATGTTCTATGCATCTCCTCTTTCAAATGTCCTCACATTTTTCAATAATAAAAAGCTTAAACACTCATTTACACTTATAATATTTTTAAAAGCTATGATACAATCCTACAAACTCAGACCTATTTAGAATTCAAATAGGCCAAATACTCTTGCAGTCCCCTCCCTCCAAAAATCATTTATTTTGTCCTATCAATCTTAAAACAATCATGTATAAGATTGTGCTAAATGCTTGGTGTAATAAAAGTCATTACCGTGCTAAATGCTTGGTGTGATAAAAGTCATTACAAATATTAACAGTCTATAAAGAATCACGCCTGTAATCCCAGACTTGGGGGGGGGAGGTGAGAGGAATGCCTGAGTCCAGGGGTTCGAGACGAGCCTGGGCAACTTGGCGAGACCTTATCACTACAATAAATCAAAAAAATTAGCTGGGCATGGTGGCGCATACCTGTAGTTCCAGCTACATGGAAGACTCAGGCGGAAGGATCGCAGGTTGAGGTTGCAGTGGCCGTTGAGTGTGCCACTGCACTCCAGCAGGGGTAACAGAGGGAGACTTCAACTCAAAAGAAAGTCTATAAAGAAGATCAAAATTTTTTTTTGCTATATTTCACTGTGGTTTATGAGGTTAAGTTAGATACTGGGTAATTTAAGCATTCAAGAACAGCTCAGGATATAGCCCTTGTCTTTAATTTTACTCTTAATGATGAAGGCCGCCTATACTGATTCACAGACCAACTAAATCACTCTTTTGGGGTGGTGATGCCCCAAAAGTCCCACAGGCAATTCTAATCTGCAGCCAATATTAAGAATCACTGCTTTTACGCTGGCCCTGTTTTCCCTAACTAACTAAAATGACAAAACTGCAAATACAGAATTCATTTCAAAAGCACAGTTAATTAATCAATCGTGCCACACAGTACTCTATTTATTGATGTCAATATAGGGAATGCTGGATAAGTACACTCTGGTGATTCGTCTTCCAAATCTACCCTAGAAAAACATTCTCGTGTCCTAGGAGAATCACACAAAGATGTTCATCATATCAGCAAATAATGAATAACAACCCAACTGTTAAATGAACTATAGCACATTCCTAATACACATTTTAAAAGGATGAGGTATATCCACGTGTACTGACAGGAAAAGAGATCCAAAACATAACTCTTACCAAAAAAAATAAAAGAAAAAAAAAGAAAATCACAGCTTGCAGAACACACAATATACTACTTTTGCTATAGACATGCATTTCACAGGAGCATATATGTGTGTATATAAATAAGAAATAAAGTTGAAGAAGAATATATTCCAAAATAATTTTAAAAGATTTTCCTTATTTCTAGGGATGGGATGTAAACTGAGAAAAGACAGACAGGAAGATTTTACCTTTATCTGCACTTTACTTTTTTACAGGTAGTATCTGTGTAATTATTTTTAAAATAATGTTAAGTCTTACCAGAGTACGCCCCACTTAAAACACACGCCTTTTGTAGTTACATGGATTTCAGACGGGCACTATGCAAAAAGACTGCCTTCACACCGTTATAAATAGCCTACAAAATGCCAATTTTCACTTTGAAACAAAATTCACAGTTTAATCAAGGTCAAAGCAATGTTCTGTTGGGATTCTGAGAGTGTTATGTTAAAAAAAAAAAAAAAAGACCAACTAAATTCTTGACACTGTTCTATCATTTTTAAAAGGGAGCCTTATGGAGGTTATACAATTGGCATTCTAAAAAGACTATCTATAAAAACTTGCTTTAGCCTGTCCCTTCTAATTAGATCCATAGCTGGCTCTTACAACACAGCAAAATTACTAAAATAAATCAGTGAACTAAAAAAACTGTCTAAAAATATAAAAATTATTAATTAAGCAGTCCAAAAAATATCAAGTCTCTACTATGAAGTGAATGGTATCCTAATGAAAGATATGCTACTGCTGTAGAAACAGAGAATCACATCACTAAGAATGGAGGATAAAAACTTAAATCAGGCTCACACCTGAAATCCCAGCACTTTGGGAGGTTGAGACAGGAGACTCATTTGAGGCCAGGAGTTCAAGACCAGCCTGGACAACAAAGCAAAACCCAACTACACAAAAAATAAAAAATTAACCAGGGTGGTGGAGCATGCCTATAGTCCCAGTTACTCGGAAGGCTGAGGCAGGAGGATCGCCCAGGAGCTCAAGGCTGCAGTCTGCAGAGCTATGATCCTGACACTGCACTCCAGCCTGGGTGGCAGAGTGATACCTTGTCTCTAGAAAGAAACTCAAGTTTCTAAGTAGAGTCATCCTCTCAGATGCTCTTTTCCTAGACCACACAGAGAAGAAAGAGATGCTCAGGAAGCTGAAGTCACATGTCTGGGCACTTACTTAGGAAGACACATGTACCACACAAAAGAGCCAACACAATAAAGAAATAAGTATAAAACGGCTCAAGAACAGAGCCTTAAGAAATTCTAGTCTTCTGGGGGTTTTTTTAAACAACTTTCCTCCAGTTACATCACTATTTTAATAACAAAATGGTTCCTCGACGTATACTTAAATATCAGAGATATTGCAGGTTCCATTCCAGATCACCACATTAAAGTGAGTCACAGAAATTTTCAGGTTTCCCAGTTAACACAAAAACTATGCTTACGCTATACTGTCGTTTATTAGGTGTGCAACTAACTGCATTACATCTAAAAACAATGCACACAACTACTTTAAAGATACTTTGCTGCTATAAATGCCCATCATCGTCTGAGCCTTCAGCAACTTGTAATCTTTTGCTGGTGGATCCTTGCCTCCATGTCGATGGCTGTTGACTGATCAGGGTGGTGGCGTGATCACAGCTCTCTGCAGACAGCAGTCTCAAATTCCTGAGCTCAAGCAATAGTCCCGCCTCAGCCTGCCTAGTGGCTAGGATGACAGGCATGAGCTATCGCATCCAGCACAATTTTTCTTTTTTTTTTTTTTTTTTTGAGTTGGAGTCTCACTCTGTCGCCCAGACTGGAGTGCAGTGGTCGCTCCCGGCCACCACAGCCTCGACCTGCTGGGCTCCGGCGATCCTTCCGCCTCAGCCTTCCAAGTAGCGGGAATTACAGGCATGCGCTACCACGCCCGGCTGATTTTTTGATTTATTGTAGAGATGAGGTCTCGCTGCTCAGGCAGGTCTCGAACCCACGGGCTCAGGCAATCCACTCACCTCAGCCTCCCAAAGGCGCGGGATTACAGGCTGAGCCACCGAGCCTGGCCAGCACAATTTCTTAAAATGAAGTTTTCCAATCAACTAACTCTTCCTTTCACGTAAGATTTCTCTGTAGCATGCGATGTTGTTTGATAGTATTTTACACACAATAGAAAGAACTTCCTTCACAACTGGGAGCTAATCCTCTCAAAGTCCACTGAGGCTTTATCAGCTACGTTTAAGTAATAGTCTGAACCCTTTATTGTGATCTCAACATCTCCACCAGGAGTAGATTCCATTTCAAAAAACCACTTTTTTTTTTTTTTCCTCAGTTCAATTCTCACTCTGTCACTCAGGATGGAGTGCAGTGGCATGATCACAGCTCCCATCACAGCCTTGACCTTCTGGACTCAGGTGATCCTACTGCCTCAGCCTTCTGAGTGGCTGGAACTACTGCACATGCCACCATGCTCAGTTCATTTTCTGGTTTGTTGTAGAGATACGGTCTTGCCATGTTGCCCAGGCTGGTCTTAAACTGCTGGGCTCAGGCAATTCTCTTGCCACAGTCTCCCAAAGTGCTGGGATTACAGGCATGAACCACCACACCCAGCCAGAAAACCACTTTTTTACTTGGTTCATGATGTTTAAGGAAAGAAGTCATCTTCACAACATAAAAGTATAAGGTGAAGCAGCAGGTGCTGAGGTAGAAGCTGCAGAAAGTTATCCAGAAGATCTAGATCATTGATGAAGGTGGCTACATTAACATTTTAAATGCAGATGCAACAGCCTTCTTTTGAAAGAAAATGCCATCAAAGATTTTCATAGCTAGAGAAGAGAAGTCAGCACCTGGCTTCAAAGCTTTTGAACGACAGGCTTACTCTCTTGTTAGGGGCTAAGGCAGCTGGTAACCTTAAATCGTAGCTAATACTCATTTACAATTCTGAAAATACCAGGACCCTTAAGAATTATGCTAAATCTACTCTGCCTTGCTCTATAAATAGAACAAAACGCCTGGATGACAGCACAACTGTTTACAGCATGGTTTACTTAATATTTTTAACTCACTGTGGAGACCTATTGCTTTCAAAAGTATTACTGCTTATTGACAATGTACCTCGTCATCCAAGAGTTCTGGTGGAGATGTATAATAAAATTAGTTTTGTTTTCATGCCTGCTACCATTCATTCTGCAGCCCATGGATCAAGGAGTAATTTTGACGTTCAAATCTTATTATTTAAGAAATACAATATGCAAGATTATAGGAGATAGTGACTCCCTTGATGAATCTATGCAGAAAATTGAATACCTTCTGGAAATGATTCACCATTCTAGATGCCATGAAGAACATTCATAATTCACAGCAAGAGGTTAAAATATCAACATTAACAAGGGTTTGGAAGAAGTTGGTACCAACTCTCATGAGTGACTTGAAGAGGTTCAAAAGTTCAGTGGGGATGGGCATGGTGGCTCATGTCTGAAATTCCAGCACTGTGGGAGCCTGAGGCAGGAGGATTGCTTGAGCCTAGGAGTTCAAGACTAGCCTGGGCAACACAGTAAGCTCCTCCCTCTACAAAAATTAAAAATTAAAAAAATTTATCCAAGTATAGTGTCATGCAACTGTAGTTCTAGCTACTCCAAGCAGATTATTGAACCCATAACAAAGTACATTTTAAATAAGTTTAGCACTGTGTACAAACCTGAATAAGAACTTTCCTTGGATGAATTCATGATACCTCATGAAGAAGACTGTCTTTTGGGTTTATAATCCAAATAAAAATACACAGTATGGAATGCTAGTTACAGTGGTATCTGAGGTGAACACTGGATATGTCTGCAACTTTTCAGGTGACAATTTAGAAAAGACCATTTCACCTTGTGTTTAACAACAGAAGTTTGTGGCAACCATCTTCAGATTTTTTTTTTCACCCAATCTCAGTATTAGAAAAGTGAAACATTTGCCGGTCGTGAATGTTTAACAAGATATTGCAAGGTTATTAATTAGCTCGATTTCAATGTTTTTGTGTCTCAGGAAATAGGGAGCCCCGAAAAAAGGAAGCGAGACAACATATATCAATTATATTCACTGTCTTATATGGACATGGTTCTTGATACCCCAAAACATTTACACTAGTAACATTAAAGATCACAGATCAACATAACCACAGAAATATAATGAAAAAGTCTTCAGTACTACAAGATTTACCAAACTGTGACAACAGAGACGTGAAGTAAACACACGCTGTCAAAAAATGGCACAACAGACTTGCTAGACACAGGTTTGACACAAACCTTCAATTTATACAAAAACACAATATTAGCAAAGTGCAATACAATGAGGTATGCCTGTACTAGCCTGTGTATTTTCACTTACCTGGAGTGTCCAACTAAACTCTGAAATTTGGACTGAGACTACTTTCTTTAAAGGTGGGGAGGTGAAGTCAGGCTCAGTGGCTCAGCCTGTAATCCCACGCCTTCGGGAGGCTGAGGTGAGTGGATTGCCTGAGCCCGCGGGTTCGAGACCCGCCTGGGCAACCTGGCGAGACCTCATCTCTACAATAAATCAAAATGAGCCAGGTGTGGTAGCGTGCACCTGTAGTTCCAGCTACTTGGAAGGCTGAGACGGAAGGATCGCCGGAGCCCAGCAGGTCGAGGCTGCGGTGGCCAGGAGCGGCCACTGTACTCCAGTCTGGGTGATGGAGTGAGACTCCAACTCAAAAAAAAAAAATGTGGGGAGGTGAGGGGATAGAAGAAACACATAAAAAGTGAGAGCAAATAATAATAAAATGGAGCAAAAAGAAAAAATATTTGTAATAATGGTGGCATTCTATTCCTTAAGTTAGGGAGTATCTATTTTATTATTCTTTATACTTACATATTTCATGTATTACACACATGAAAAAAATTTCACGATTTTAACCAGAAGAATAACTGAAAGACATGTCAGGGCAAAAGTGGAATACTGTTGATCCTGAAAGGATTGCCTAGTCACCTTCTTTTCTGTTGCTCTCACAGCATGATCTCTTCTTCATTTCCTTCTCTGAAATGAACCTCAGCCACCAGGCTTCAAGGAATGAGTGATTCTGGACAGCCTTGTGTTCGTAATAGTTGAAAGATTACCCATTTTTAACTTTACTTAAGCCATTCTGGATTGAAACATTCACATCTGATTAAAAAGTAAACAGAGCATAATACAAAGTTTTGTGGCTAGCTCCAGGCTTTTCATTATTGGCACCATTCAGATGTTCTCAGGACCTCTGAAATACACAAGGCAGCTCCTGCTTCTGCACCAGTGGCCCCTGATTGAGACCATGTTCTTTTGCTTGTTTTTCTGTTTTGTCCCTTACAATCAAACTATTGCCTGAAGTTACCATCTGTGTGCACTTCTAATTGGCTCATTTATACCTGCTGAGACAACTATACATAGGTAGTTTCCCACACTACACATAAAATTTTTCCTTAAACTATCCATGGCACTTGAACATTTATGAGTCCTCCATCAGGCTCATGTAAAGACAGCACTAGTCCTGCTCTCTTTTGAGGGTTCCACTGCCACTATACATCTGCTTCTCTTTGAGAATCTGCTCGATTCTTTCCCAAGTGATTAGCTCTACAACTGCAGCTTGCAAATGGAACATAAAAGTATGCTAGGCCCCTTTATATGATAGTGGCAACAATAGCTCTTGCTGTATCATGGTACCAACCACTACTCTAGAATTTGACAAGATATTACATATTTCATCTTCATCTTCATCAAAACACTATTAAGTAAATACAAATATCATCTCCACCTTAGAGATAAGTAAAGGAAGGGAAAACCCAAAAGATAAGATGATATTTCTAAAGTCACCCAGCTAGTGACAGACCCAGAATTTGGCTGCAGGTCTATACAACTCTAGAGTCAATGCTACTAGTATCAACAATGCTATTCTCACTGAAATGTCCTAATCTTGCAGAAATCCAAAGTCCTGAGGCAGGGAATGCATTATCCCGGTTTATCTTTTCCAGCCAGATGACACCATCCACAAGATGCTGGACTACCTGTGGACCACCTACACTGGGGTTCAAGTACTCACCTAATCCAACCCCTCAGAGTGACACAGCACACAACACAGCCAAATTCCAAAGGGCTGCCTGTGGGCATCTCTAGTCTACACCTACACCCATGTGCCCCTAGCTCTGACAGCCTGAAGGGCTAGGAGGATGCTTGGCACAATCAAGCACAATCCCCAAAGTTCAATGCATGGGAATAGAAAGGAAAAATGCCACAGCTTGGGCAAAAGGTTTTCATCCAGTTCCACAGCACCTCCTGCATGTTTCTGTTCCAGTTCTATTCATTAGTCAAAACGTTTTATTCAAAATGTTAAGTATTTATCATTTACTACCACTGTATTTAGGGAAGGTGTGACTCAAAATCCTGTCAAGAGCTCTTCAGGCCCTCTCATCAAAGGTTCGGGTGAAAGGAAATTCATACTGAAATATTTCTTCCTCTAAAGGGTTCTACTTCTTATGAGGTTTGAAGCAAAGGGAAAGCTATGCCTGAATCTTTGTCATTTTTTTAATCCTTTTCCTCTATGGCTGATGCCTACTATCTTGTCTAATACTGTCTTTAATAGCAAATATTGGTTTTCTTTAAAAAATATAAAATAAGGCCAGGCGCAGTGGCTCACACCTGTAATCCCAGCACTTCAGGAAGCCGAAGCAGGAGGAGTGCTTGAACCCAGGAGTTTGAGACCAGTCTAGACAACATACAAGACATTATCTCTACAAAAGTCAAAAAATAAAAAATTAGCCAGGCATGGTGGTATGTGTCTGTAGTCTCAGCTATCCTGGAGGCTGAAGGGGAAGGACTGCCTGAACCCAGGAGGTTGAGGCTACAGTGACTCTGACTATGCACTCCAGCCTGAGTGACAGAGTGAGACCCCCCCACTCTAAATAAATAAGTAAATAAAAATATGCTTTGCTATTTAAGAATCTTAAGTAATCTTTCCTTTATTTTAGACCTACACAAATACAGCAGCCCTAGCCATGTTTAGTTATTGAAGTGTGCTTAGTACAAAAATAGAATGAAATATTTCACTAATACTTTTGTTTAATATTTTATGCATTACATGTTTTCATGTTTTAACATAAATTTATATATTCCTATATATCAATAAATACATATAAATATGTTCTTTATAAATGTGTTTAATATAAATTATTTACTATTTTATACTGAATACATATATGTAATACCATTTTTGATATGTTGAATTAAATATAGTATTAAAATTATAAATACAAAAAAATGCAGTATTATTCAGCCATAAAAAAGGAAATAAGTTTGCCACATGCTACAACATGGATAACTCTGCTCACTGAGACAAAAAGTAGACTAGAGTTTACCAAGGACTAGGAAAGAAGATGGGGAGTCACTGTTCCACGGGTACAGAGTTGCTGTATGAGATGAGGAAAAAATAATTCTAGAAGTAGTGGTTACATACAATGTTGATGTACTTAATGCCACTGAACTACACACTCAAAGTTTGTTAAAATGGTAAATTTTATGCTGTGTATATTTTACCACAATTTAAAATTACATTTGTGGCTTGCACAGTATTTCTATTGGAAAGCACTAGTCTAGACACAGGGTTCAGGTTCCAAAGTGAAAGAGACTAAGTCATCTCAAATTCTTTGTAGAGAGGATATAAACACTGCTAGCAACTCAGCTGGTGGTTTCTTAAGTATCACTAAATGAACTTAACCCCACAGGGAGGAAAAAGTCTAGTAAACAGGCTTGCTACCAACAAGCTTAAAAGACACACAAGAATACTTTGTGTGACCTATCAGCCAGGTGCACAAACCATTCCACAAGTGCTTTTCAGTCAGCATACAAAGCACTCAACAAACACAATCAGCTTTGTATGAGAGCACATCTCTGCCTAAAAGACACACAATTTTACAAAAGTATACAGTACTCAAAGAAGCAAAAAAGCTAATGCTAACTTTTTATAGTATTCACAGAGAGGCTACATAACTTGGCCCAAAGTCACACAGCTAGTAAATGGTAGAGCTGAAAAACAAATCCTGGCACCCTGCCTCTCATAATATTTACGGTGGGTTCAGAATTACATTTACGCTGGGGTTCAAGTATCACAAACTAATAAAAAAGTAGAGACTAATAAAACTTAATGAGTCCCTCTCACCCACCTGCAGGGCCATATTCTAGGGAATCTTCAGTAACCCACAGGTATAATAAGATTTTCAAACCAAAATAAATATGGTCCAATTTTATTTTAGAAATACAAAGCAAAGTAATAACAAGCTGACTGTTTAGAAACAGGAAAACAACTGCCAATCACAGACCTTGAGTTTTACATGGTGTTCAGTACACTGGCAGAAAATGAAGTGACCAGACCTCTAGCCCAAGAACAGTGGTCCCTTCCCCAGCACTGCCAAGGCGAGGTGGGATGCAGCGGGTCCACTGTTGGTCACATTTTCAACATAAACTGTACTTACGTTACCTTATTAAACATCTGCATAATCTTCCAAACACACTGGCTTTCCCTGATATGGTGGCCTTCTGACCCCTCAAGATGCGTCAACATCCTACAGCCCACCTTCTTGGCTGTACACCTCTACAAAAATTTAGACATCCAGAATGGCCACAGTGCAACCTGAAAGGCCTCCAGAGATTATCACAACCTGGCAGGTTCTTTTCCTGAAACCTGCAAAAGCTCTATCAAGTTTTAACAGAGTTAACAAAAATCTCTGATAAACCATCTATAACAATTACTTTTGTTTTCTTTTTCTTTTTTTTTTTGAGTTGAAGTCTTACTCTGTAACCCAGGCTGGAGTGCAGTGGCATGCTCATGGCTACCACAGCCTCGACCTGCTGCTGGGCTCCAGCAATCCTTCCACCACAGCCTTCCAAGTAGCTGGAACTACAGGTGAGCGCTACCACGCCCAGTTAATTTTTTTAATTTGTCGTAGAGACAAGATCTCACCATATTGCCCAGGCTGATCTTAAACCTGTGGACTCAGGCAATCCTCTCGCCTCCACCTCCCAAAGTGCTGGGATTACAAGCGTGAGCCACTGCACCCAGCTTGTTTTAATTTTGAATTAAATTTTAAATTCATTCTTCTTACTGTTCAGTTTTGAGAGTTAATACAGTCGTGTAACCACCACCACAAACAAGGTACAGAAAAGTTTCATCACCCCAAAAAATACCCTGTTGCCATTGTATAGCCAACCCCTAGCACCTGGCAACTACTGACCATCTGTTTCCTGCCCCTAGAGTCTTGCCTTATCATGTATATATGTAATCTTAACAATACTTAACGCTTTTGAGAAAGAGTCTCACTCTGTCACCCAGGCTGAAGTGCAGTGACACAATAACAGCCAACTGTAACCCTGAACTCCCAGGCTCAAGTGATCCTCTCACCTCAGCCTCAACTGGCTAATTTTTCACAGGATCTCACTATGTTGCTCAGAGTAGTCTCCAACTTCTGGGCTCAAGCAATTCTGCCTCAGCCTCCCAAAGCACTAGGATAACAGGCGTGAGCCACCAGGCTTCTTTGACTTGGCATAATCCATTTTAGATGCATCAATTTGTTGCATGTACTAGTAGTTCATTTATTTTTGTTGACGAGTGGTATTTCATTGTATGAATGTAGTTCGTGTCTCCATTCATTCCGGTTAGGAAAATCTGGACGGTCTCTATTGTTGTTAATGGTTTTGTTTTTGTTTTTTTTTTAAAGTTGCTATAAACATTTATATACAGGTTTTTCAATGAATCTAAGTTTCTGTTTCACTTGGGTAAATAGCCAGAGGTGGGTCTTATGATGTTTGACTCTTGAAGAAATGCCAAATTGCAAGATGATCATCTGGGCGCAGGAGGCTGAGGTCAACCTGAGCAACACAGCCTGCCTCCCCCTAAGGAGGCCTTCAGTCAGCCCTGAATTAACCCCTACACCAAGAGAACAAGTGACGGCATCCTTCCCAGAGACAGTGGAGACCAACGCCTCAGACCTTGCTCACCCAGTTAGCCAGAGTGAGCTCACTGTCCATCATCACCAGAGCCCTCTCCTACATCTGACTTTTACCACCACTAATGTGCCCGAACCTCCCAGCCATCTCCACCCACCTCTGGGGACCCTTCCCCAGGCTCACTGAAACTGTCATAAACTCCCAGAAGGTCTGCTCCTTGGCCTGACGGGACTGCACAGCCTGAACAGTGCCAGGCTCATGCAGTCTCACTGTCCCCCTCTGATAATGATGAGGGTGTTCAGGTGGGAGATACAATACTTCCAAGTGAAGTTCAGTTTCACCATAACCCTATCAGCTAATAGTTTCATTCCATCTCAACATTCTGAACAGTAATTTTTCCATCTATATATTTTTCTATATATTTATTATTTTACTTTATTTTTTAAATTTATTTTTACTTATTTATTTGTATATATTTATCTATTATCCCATATATTTATTTTCCATATATCCCATAGACAGTGTGAAGGTTAAAACTTTTGGTTTAAGATTTCACATTTTGGTCAGGCACAGTGGCTCATGCCTGCAATCCCAGCACTTTGGAAGACTGAGGTAGGAGGAATGCTTGAGACTGGTCAACATAGCAAGACCCTGTCTCACAAAACATTTCCAAATTAGCCAAGCATGGTGGCACACACTTGTAGTCCTAGTTACTCAAAAGGCTGAGGCAGGAAGATCCCTTGAGTCCAGGAGTTAGACACCAGCCTGGGTAACATAGCAAGACCTCCTCTACAAAAAAATCAAAAAATTCACCAGGCGAGGTGATGCATGCCTATAGTCCCAGCTACTCAGGAGGCTAAGGCAGGAGGGCCAACAGAGTCCAGGAGTTCAAGGCTGCAGTGAGCTATGATGGTGCCACTGCACTCCAGCTTGAGTGAGACACTGTCAAAAAACAAAATTAAACAAGAATTTCACATTTTATTAACTTTAAAAAAGATACTGGCGAACTAACTTTTCAAGAATAAAGAATAACGAACCACGTAGAGTCAACTGCTATCTGTATAAAATTTTATCCAAACCCATAACAGTTAAGTTTTATATCTGTTTGTAGAACAAGTAATCACCTTCCTTTATTTAACTGAACACATACTTTCTTCCATCATACCTTCAACTCCAAAGGTACCTATCCCACATACCTCACACCCCAAAACACTCTCCCAGTTTCTACCTGGGGAAGTGGTATTGGGTACTGGTGGCTTGTTCAAGAATCACAGATTCTTATGGAGTTAAAAGAAATTTTGGTGACCATTGAATCAAATCTTCTACTTCTGAGGTCTGCCACTGTTGTAAAGGCTCCTCTTCCCTTGTCACCATCTTTGGCATAGACCCTTGATGGCAAGGTCTTACCTCTCTATATACCTAAAAAAACACAATACCTCTGATACAGCAGGCATTAAATGAAAACTGCTGATAAAGATGATCAAACTAACAAGTAATTCCCAGATGTCATTTTTCCCAACTGCTGGTGCATCTGACAAAAAGGGTACACCTCTCTCCTCTGGTTCTTGTTTCCCCCTTCACAATCTCAATATCAAGCATCTTCTCTCAACAATCTCAATAATCCTAAAAACCTCAAGAAGAGTGTGAAACACTGCAACTAGCACTAGACCTGGAGTCCCAAGACGCGGGGTTCAATCCCAATCCCTTGTTATAAACTTCAGGAAAGATGCTAAAACTGGTTGGACCTCAATTTTCTGATCTTTAAAATTTGAGATTTGATGCTCTAATGTTCTATAATTCTTTCTATACAACTATAAGGATCTATATGTTAATGTTTCTTTCTGAAAATACCCTTTGACTTCTCATTTGTTAAGGCCTATCCCAAAAAAATCTGCAGCTAAAAGGACACTACAGCTAACATATCCCTTTCTAGCTACAGAAAATTAGCACATTTTGATTACCCCAAAGAGAAACATTAAGAAACCAGATATTTTAACCTTTTCTTATGTTGTACCACAGAGATAGGAGTGATATAATGGTCCCTTCATCTTACAAGAAGCATCACCCATTTTGATACAATGTCTAGAATATGATGAGATGAATGGATTGCATGTCCACCAAACATGTCACTGAACTTCTGAAATGTTGTATGTGGCAGAGAGTTTAATGTGACACTTGCTGATAAGAACTTGGGGAACAGTTCTTAAATGCTTTCCCACTAACAGTCAATGAAAGGCCACAGAAAATGTTTGGTGAAATTCTTAAATACCTAATATCTCTTGGAGCTGCTTTTGGCTCTAGAGATATAGGAGGAATACTAGCCCAGAACCCAGGGAACTTTTCAAAATAACCAGTACAGAGTAAGAGGGTGCATGTGTCTGGAGACTCCTCTTCACGTGAGAAACGCTGGCAGTATATAGGTCCCACAGACGTACAGATTTCTACTCAGTGTCGATGTGGCCTAGATGATCACTATAGGAAGAAAAGGAGGCAAAAATATATCACCTCCTAAATCAGGATGGTCAGGTAATGGGACTTACCGTGACCAGTGCTATATATGGCACAAATCCCATCTAATCATCTCACCTATGATAACAGTGTTCTGATTTTTATTTGGGTACTCACTTCTCTCAAATGCTCACACTTCCAGTGAAGCTGCTACCAACCTGGGCTAGGGACAAAGTACATGACTGGAGTCTATGTGACTTCCCATATCACATTACTCAGGGATGAATTAGTAGCAGGTGACCTATACCAGTCCAATTTGAAAAACATCTAGACAGGAGCAGTGGCTCAAGCCTGCAATCCCAGCACTATGTGAGGCAGAGGTGAGGGGACTGCCTGAGCCCACAGGTTCAAGAACAGCCTGGGCAACTTGGCAAGACTCATCTCTACAATAAATCAAAAGATTAGCTGGGCGTGGTAGCAAGCACCTGTAGTTCTGGCTACCTAGAAGGGTTGAGGCAGAAGGATTGCCTGAGCCCAGCAGGTCAATGCTGGGGTGACCGTGAGTGTGTCACTGCACTCCAGTCTGGGCAATGGAATGAGAATCCAAATAAAAATAAAGAAAAAAAAAAAAACATCTTAAAATGCAAAGCAAGCAATATACCAGACTAAAATATTTCCAAAGTAAAAATGATTACTTCTTCAAGTCACATGCATATGAGGTTCCCATCATAAATGAAATATGATAAATATTTAACAAATAGAGAAACTCTTTATGCTTCAACCTAATTTAAATGTACAAAAGAATTTTTAAAACAATGTTAGAACACAAACTAAATACTTTTACATAGTAAACTTTTAAGTGTGATGTTTATTATAGCTACATATTTTATATCACAACCAGGATAAACTAATATTTCAACACAAACACAAATGTAACTATAAAATAAAACTGATTTCCTGCCATGATTTATGGAAATAAAGGAAACAGCAACAAGAGGAATGCATAACATTTTCATTTGCAACAACTATTGTCCAGGCCAAAGTACAATCAGTTGAGATGAAAGTATATGTAAGTTTCATGTCCACATATAATTTAAAAAATGACCTTGCTGAAAGAATTAAGATTTAATTTCATATGGCATATCCACAAGTGAGATTTATGGAAATACAAGAAAAATGCTCTTAATTTTCATATTACTATAAGAAAATTAAGGAAGGTATGACTGATATCTATCATGGTAGCATTAAGTACTTAAAAAATACTCAAAACAATTAAAGTCAGAAAATTGGGATTTAAATCTTAACTTCTTAGTATCTTTGATCCCTTAAATTAAGCTTCATCTTCCATAAACCTGTTTCCTCATCTTAAAATGATGTCAAAGTAATAACTGATTCAACCTGTCTTCCGTTTTGGATCTTTCATGAACAGCTAGAAGAAAATCGTATTTTGAGAAAATTACTAAATTAATAGTAAATGTTTTCATTATGACCTGACACCATAAAATATGCAATGGAAACCTTTTCAATAGTCCAAACCCAGGAAAACATCCACATCAAAATCACAAATCAGTACAACGTTAACTTGTTTATTTGATTTCAATGGCACTGCTAACATAGCATCATCCCACAAAGACCAAGAGTCAATTGAACCTATTGTTCGAGTCTGCTGGATATAACAAGGAGTTAACTGTGGCTCACAAATTGGTTTCATCATCTGGTTTTGGCTCCTAGTCCATGAGTTAAAAACAATAAACCAAAAGCTCTAACAACCCAAATTGCCTATCCAGGTTAGTGAATAAAGACTTGGCACTCAATGACATTTGACTGATTCCAAAAATTGATTCTAACATCAAAGGATAAAGATTTATGGTCAGTGAACATAGTTAAACCCTAAAGGAGACCTTGAGGTACAATGGCATCATCGTTGGAGTAAACATAGTACATATCATTCAGAAGCCAGATTCATTTCAACTTGAGACTAGTAAGCATATTTATAAATAAGTTTCACTCACACCAAAAACCATAAAAACTGCAGAGCGTTGCCACCTTAAATCCTTTTTGAAACAAGGCAGGATATGAGTGTACGCATACTAGAGTAAACAGAGTTGCCTTGCCCACTGATTTTATTTTAACTCTTCATTTCGCACAAGATAATATCCTAAACCTTTGTTAGATGACTAATGGAAAGAAACACTGACAAACTAAAAAACCAGAACACATGGTCCATCTTTTCATTTTAGTATTGTGACTACAGGAATTTCAAGACGCATGATATACAGACAATTCACCCTGAGCACTGCAGGGCTGCCCTGGTCCCGGTTTACTATTATTAATTGCTACATGCTCCCTACAGATCCCTTCAGACTAGGGTTACCCTCCTTACTAAAAAACATACTAAAAGCCTGGCTAGCCTAGACACAAATCAGTAAGTATACGGTATTAAAACCAAACTCCAGCCTGGGCAACACAGCAAGACCTCGTCATTACAAAAAAAAAATTTATAAAGAATTAGCCTGGCCTGGTGGCCCCAGCTACTCTGGAGAGTGAGATGGAGGGATGGCCTGAATTCAGGAAATTGAGGCTGCGATGGTGAGCTGTGATCATGCCACTGCACTCCAGCATGGGAGACAGAGTGAGACCCCAACTCAAAAAATGAATAAATAAGAAGAAACTACTACCATAGCTAAAGAAGATCCCTGACCTCACTGAAAGATGTAAACTATCACTCCAGTCTAGGCTCTAGAAGCAATAAATAACAATAGCAATAAATACATTGGGTTAAATTCATATTTTCATGGAATTCTATGTTCTCTGGGATTTCTAAAGCCTTAGATGGAGAGAATATGAAATATTTACTTAACAAAAGCCATGCTGTCTACTAGTTTATCAAACAGTACACAAAAGACCAAGCAAAGGAGTGTCTGGTTTATTCTAAAGAAATTATTTTTTTAAAACATACGTCTGCCAGATAAATCTATGTTATCTTTCTCATTCCTGTGTTATTTTAATTATTCTGTGTGATGTGGGGAGAGTCAGTGCTGAATTACCCAACAGGAGGAAGATGAAGCACACTGTAGAGGAAGAAAAAACTCTTCCTCCACCCTCCCAGATTCAGTAGCTGAGGCTCCTTAGTCAACCTAACAGAAAAAAAAAACAGATTAACAGGAGAAAAAAACAGAGTTTACTTGCAACATGCATACACATAGAAAAGCTCAGTGATGAGTAACTCAAGGGATGATTAGAATTTGGGCTTATAGGTGCAGAAGAGGCTAGTCAAAGGAAACAGAGTTTTGGGCTTTGGGGGAGGAGTAAACCATAGGAAACTGACTAGGAAATATATAATCAATACAGGCGGTTTAGTAAGGGACACCTTCACAGAAGGAAATGTATATCCTACTTTTAGACAGAAACAAGGAGGGCAGAGAGCTAACTGTCTTCAGCTCAAAACAATCCAATGCCAAAGTGGCATATGTTGGAATGGCAAGCTTCAACTTGTTAGGGAACCAACAAAGGAGTACAGAAGAATTAGCAGGCTGCTTCAAAAAAAAAAAAAATTATAGTTACACTGATATGCTTTTTGAAGCCATGAGTAACAAAGAGAATTCTGTTGGAGTTCTTTCTATTAGTTTGCCTTAGAATTGTCATTTTTCACTCTGCAAGGGAGAAAGAAAGGTATCATAATCTTTTCAGTGCTTTGGGCTTTTAAAAAACCTAATTAGGCCCTGGAGCATCATCTATCTCTGTACCCTCACTTCATGCCTCAAATATATTTACCAAAAATACCACAGTTTCAGAATATTAATGAAAATCCTAATAACTATGAATTATTATTGCAAAGGACATATCACCAGAAGCAAGCTGTTTAAGTAGAAATGTTAAACTGAAGAGACCACATCACAGTCATCTTCTAGTCAACATTTTAAACCAGGCAAACAACATTTCTTTTGAAATCTCATGAAGGGAAACAGTGAGGAGTTTTCTACCCTAGAAGCGGCAGGATGTACTCCGCCTGAACAAAGAAAAAAACAGTCATGAAGAGAAACATGTTGGCTAGCTGCCGTCCTCTGGCTGGCAAGACGCCACCTTCAGTTGGAAAAGCATTTAGCCGAAACATTCATTTACAAATGTCTTTATCTGTAATCCATTTTAATGCTGTGTACATGTCTAACTTAAGTAGAGAATAACTTTTTAAAGAAAATCTCATAAACTTCTCGGAATTAGAAGTAAAACTATCACTGGAGCATTTATGTAAAAAAAAGAAAGAAAGTGGAGGGGACAGCTCAATATAGAAAAAAAGAAATGGTTCTATACACACTTAAAAGGTGATTATAGAGGTAGAGACTCACACTTAAGTCCCTGTGTCAAGCCATCATAAAACTCTAGTTCTGAAATAGGAATCAACTCCTTTTCTTCTGCTTTTACAACTCAGTTTGGTGAGGAAAGAGACTATCAGGTAGGAGCAGTTAAAAATGGCCTGAAAACACAAAGACAGCTCAAAAGGCAGACTGGGTTTAAGGGTCAGATTTGTTCATGTAAAAGAGCTAATGAACTACCTTGGAGGGAGACTTAATTATGACTTTCTCAAACACTGGGCAAGAGGGGGGAAGGGAATGACCAAAGTAATTAATTTTTAGTGCTATTTTAGTACTCTTATTACTGAAAAATGTAAAAGCACAAATGCTATTCCATCTGCTGTGGCAGATATAAAGATGCTTTTCTTCAAGCAAGAAAGCCTTATTACTTAAAAAAGAAAAATTCTATAATCTTTTTAAAAGAATAAACAAATGATCAACCAAACACAGGCATAGAGAACCAATCACTTCCAATGTACAAGTAAAGTGGTTTGCTCCAGAATGTAGTCTGTTCCTGCCAGTGTCCTGGGACTCCACTGCACACTGACAAGGCAGGTGAGCAGAGTCTGCTCCCTACCCTCACAGCCCACACCAGTGGTTCCATCCATTTGTTAACTGGTGCATGCTCTCTCCTAATACTTCCAAGCACAATTTGAATCTCACCTTTAATAATATTATACTTTTACACAGAAAGACTCTTTGAAAAAAGTACCAAAGATGTCCCAGTACTGTCCCTTGTAGGTGTTTAAAAATATCAATAAGCCAGGCACAGAGGCATATGCCTCTAATCCCAGCACTTTGGGAGGTGGAGGCGAGAGGACTGCCTGAGCCCAGGGGTTCAAGACCAGCCTGGACAACTTGGCAAGACCACGTCTCGACAATAAATCAAAAAATTAGCCAGGTATGGTGGTGTGCACCTGTGGTTCTAGCTACTTGGAAGGCTGAGGTAGAAGGATCACCTGAGCCCAGCAGGTGAGGCTGCGATGGCCGTGAGTGTTCCACTGAACTCCAACCTAGGTGACAGAGCGAGACTTTGACTCAAAAACAAAATAAGTAAATATTATTTAATACAAAATCCAGATGAATTTATGTTCAAAGCAACTGAGTGGTAAAGTTAGGAGTGAGCTTTTTCCCTTCTTTCTACATTTTTGAATTCCCTAAGTTTAACTTATATGAATTTTATAATCAGAAATACTATATACTTTATCTTTGCATAATCATTCACATTTAACAATGAAGTGGGATATAAGAGTGATGAAGAGTATGGACTTTGGCCAACTATCTAGACTGAGATGAGAGCTCCTAAAACTCAAATGACTGACTACCTCTCCCTAATACTGAATATTACATCATCGACACTACATCTCATAAAATTGTGGGGAGGATGACATGAGACAATGTATGAAAAAGTGTTTTTGCAAAGCTTATTTAGCAAAGTGGAAGGACTTAACAGTATTAGTTGTTATCTTTCCTACTACAGTCATGGATTTGCCACCAGAGTATGCCTCCAAATTAGCAGTTTAGGATTAGAGTTTTCATTGCTCCCCCTGGAGGTCATAACAGTTTACAACACTATTCTCACGGAAAATTAATTCTGCACGAAGGGGAACTGAAAAACATGCTGGAAACAAACCTTGTCCTTGTGCCAACAACCAACTGTGAAACAGACTGTAGGTGGCACCCGGACATTTCCTCTGCTCTCCCTTCTCCCATGTCACCACCCAAGCATTCAAGAGATTGTGTTCTCTGAGCACTCCAGAAAATACATTCTTGTGCAGACTGGATGTACTTATGTGCAGAAATGTTCATACAACTAATATTTACAAAAATTGAGCCAGGCACAGTGGCTCACACTTGCAATCCCAGCATAGCGGGAGGCCAAGGTGGGAGGAGTGCCTGAGCTCAGGAGTTCAAGACCAGCCTAGGCAACACAGCAGGCTTCGTCTCTCCAAAAAAAAAAAAAAAATCAGAAAACTAGCCAGGTGTGGTGGCACACACCTATAGTCCCAGCTATTTGAGAGGCTGAAGCTGAAAGACCACCTGAGTCCAGGAGGCTAAAGCTGTGGTGAGCCATGGTTATGTCACTGTACTCTAGCCTGGGAGACAGAGTGAGACTACAATTCAAATACACACACACACACACACACACACACACACACACACACACATATATGCTCTGGATATTCAAACACTTATTTAGGGCAACCAATGGGGTAGGGGGTTCCCTTAAGAAATGGTGGGCAAGTATTGATTTTCATTTAACTATACAGACTTTAACATAATTTTCATTCTGATTATCACCTAGAAACTATAATGCAAAATTCTTATGCTGGTGCCACTTCTGCAGTTCCTAAAGCACCTGACTTTAGTGTATCACAATGCAGAAAGGAGTTTCTGCCTATTTAACTAAAAGATTATCTTCCTACAGACAGCCATGAGACTATCTCACCCTTTTCTCTATTCAATCTGCAGCGTAGCTTAAGAGGAGACTGTCAGCCACAGTATTCCCAGTATTCTATGGCTCTTACCCATTTTTATCTGAAAGGGAGTTTTGTAATTAATTTAAGTATTTAGATGTCTTTAAACTTCATGGAAAATAAACAGGTAGGAGATCTCTCTCCATGATCATTCATCCTCGTTGGAGCCTCATCACTTCTGGCCCGCACGAGACCTCCTGCCCCTCTCACTTTTCTAATCTCCAACCCACACTGCTGTAGAATCAAATTTCTAAGGTAGAAAACTGATCCCATTATTGCTCTGCTCAAAGCCCTTCACAGTGCTGTTCCTTTGGTGGGCTTTGTTCACAGTTCTTTGCTTTGGTGGGCTTGTGATCAGTTCCCTGTGATAAAATATGAGGAGAATTATGGATCACAGTGCCTCCAAAAAAGTGTGTACACATTTTTGCATACAATCACAACAAGAACACTATTTTAATGCTCTCAAAATTCCAAACATAAATAACAAAACTCCACCCTTAATTTCATTAAAAAATTAAGTATCTCTTCAGGCAAGTCTATAAATATTTGCTGAAGGAAAGAAAAGCTTATTCTAACAAAAAAAATACATTGAAAGACAAATTATATGTCAATTTTTTTTTTTTTGGAGTCATAGTCTCACTCTGTTGCCCGCTCATGGCCACCGTACCCTTGACCTGCTGGGCTCAGGTGATCCTTCCATCTCAGTCTTCCAAGTAGCTGGAACCACAGGTGCGCACCACCAAGCCTGGTCAATTTTTTTTCATTTATTGTAGAGACGATCTCACCAAATTGCCCAGGTTGGTCTCAAACCCCTGGGCTCAGGCAGTCCTCTCACCTCTGCCTCCCAAAGTGCTGGGATTACAGGCATGAGTCACCACACTCGGCTTCAAATATTTTTTTAAAAGGAATCTAGGAACTTCAGAATAACAAACTGTTCCGGTCACTAAAAATTTCATTTTATGAGAACCATTATCAGTAGGGTATCCCAGAATAGTCAATCTTCTAAAGCCCTTGAACATTCAATTCATCAGCACTTTGCGTATATTTTAGTGTGTACATGTGTATCCACACATACTGTGTATCTGTATGAAAGTTTAAGGCGCTTTTTGTTTTTTCCCAGCCATCCAGAAAGTTAGAACTGCAGAAGCACGACAGAGACCAAAACCTCACCTTATACCAAAACATCAATCAAACACAGATGTGTAGATCTGGTTGAGAGCAAGTAGCCCATGGGTCCTCTAGACCAGGAATCAAATCCCACATGTCCCAAGGGGACAGGAGTAAAGCAGGCCCACTGGCAAGAGGGGTGGGGCTATGGGAAACCATACAAAAGGCCTAGTGAACAAACTAACATGAAAGCATGCTGACGCAGGGTGGCCAAAGAGTCTCATTTGTTCAAACTATGGAAATGGAGCTTTTATGTAAAATATCCTCAATTTAATTTATTTATGAGTAGGGGTATCACTCTGTCCCCTAAGCTGGAGTGCAGTGGCACGATTTCAGCTCGCCGCAGCCTCAACTACCTGGGCTCAGCCTCCTGAGTAGCAGGGTGCACCACCATGCCGTTTTGTTTTTTTGGTAGAGATGAAGTCTATGTCTCCTAGACTGGGCCTGAACTCCTGGGTTCAAGCAATCCTCCCACCTCAGCCTCAAAGTGCTAGGATCTCAGTTGTGAGCCACCATACGCAGTCAATACATCCCATTTTAAAGCATCGTTAACCACATGATCACAAGTGTGACGCTGCCCACATCTACCAGTTTGCATCCCATGACAGTATACCTCTTATTTAACAGACACATATTTGTGCCAATCCTGTGTACACACTCTGCTAGGCATGGAGACAAACAAGAAAGAAGTCTCAGTCTATGTCCCAGAGGGGTTCTGAAGCCAGCTGAGGGGAAAACAGACATAATGCCATTAGCATGTGGTCAGCACAATGACAGAGGTGGGGGAACTCCTAGTCATGGGGAAGTGAATAGCCTGGGAAGTCTTCCCCCACTGATGGAATCTGAGTCCTACAAGAACCCTGCCAAACAAAAAGGAAGATCCCAAGGGGCCAGGCTGCAGTGGAGAGAAAACAGAAGCCAAAGGTGCAAGGCTAGAGGGATGAGCCCAGAAAGGGCCCTGCTGAGTCCAAGACCCCGGTGGGATATGGGGAGTGGGGCAGGTGTACCAACTGAAGCTCAGGGAAGAGGAAGACCAAAGACAAATGCAGGGAACAAATAAAACCACAAGAATGCACCATGGATACATCAGTGCAGAGAAAGCAGCAAGTCTGGCAAGTGCATTCAGAATTGTAGTATTTTAGTAAAATTTTATCTTTACTAAAGACATGTTAAAAGTAAAAATATTTTTTAAAAAGTCATACAAAGAAGAAAATTTTATACCACCCGTAATCCTACACTATTCCAACTTATTTTTCTTTCTAACTAGAACTAACCAATGACATTCTTTTCCCCAATCCTTATTCCACTGATTTTTTTTTCTATTCCATTGTTTGTCTACTTAGACTTCTCCATGTTGGCACATCTGTTACAAGCCTCCCCAAACTTTTAGGGAATGAAATGGAGTATAAAAAACTAAGTTATGTCTCAGCTTAAAAGGCCAAACCCACCTTTCCACAAATCCACAAAGTTTAAGTCAATTGCCTCAGCCTTTTGGCATTGGCCAAAAGGTTACCCTCTGTTCTTTTCCATCATAGAACCTACAGTCTGGGAGGGGCTTGGGTCTGCACATGATATGAACCTCCTTAACCGCTTTTGTTGACTAAAAGCTGTAAAAAAAAAAAAAAAGTAAAGAGCTGGCCAGGCACAGTGGCTCACACCTGTAATCCCAGTACTTTGGGAGGCTGAGATGGGGAGAGTCTCTTGAGGCCACAGGTGATCAAGATTAGCCTGGACAATATAGCAAGACCTCACCTCTACAAAAAAAAAATCAAAAAATTAGCTAGACATGGTGGTATACCCTTGTAGACCCAGCTCTTTGGGAGGCTGAGGTGGGAAGATCGCCTGAGTTCATGAGGTCAAGGCTGCAGTGAGCCATGATCATGCCACTGCACTCCAGTCTGAACAGTTGCTTTGTGCATCAAAGGACATTACCAAGAAAGTGAAAAGACAACCTATAGAATGGGGAAAATATTTGCAAATTATATAATTGATGAAGGTTTTGTATCAAAAATGTATAAAGAACTTTTACAGTTCACCAACAAAAAGATAAATAACCAATTAAATAACAAGAAAAGGACCCGGATATTCATTTCTCCAAAGATATCAAAATGGCCTACAGGCACATGAAAAGATGTTCGACATCATTAGTCACTGAGAGAATGCAAATAAAAACCACAAATACTACCTCACACCCATTACAGTTATATGGAAAAATAACTATAAGCATGGAACCCTTGTACACTGCTGATGAGAATGTAAAATAGCTCAGACGCTGTGAAAAGGTTGAGTGGTTCCTCAAAAACAAGCACAGAAATTACCCGATGGCTCAGCAATTACATTCCTGGGAAGACAGGCAAAAGAACTTAAGACAGGAACTCAAATCCTTGTACAAGAATGGTGGTAGCAGCACCACACACAATAACCCCAAAGGAAGAATCCAAATATCATCAGTGGGTGAATGAATAAACACATTGTAGTATATAAATACCATGAGACATCATTTAGCCATAAAAAGGAATTAAGTTTGACAAACGCTCAACATGGATGAACCCTGAGGATGTATGCTAAGTGAAATAAAACAGTCACACTTACAGGAGGCACCTCATGTAAGTCATAGCTCAAATTTATCGAGACAGAAAGTAGAACAGTGGCTGTCATGGGTTGAGGTTAGTGGAGAATGAACACAGTTGCTTGGGTACAGAGTTTGCAGTTTTGCAAGATGAATGGAGAATGGTTGTACAATGTGAATGCACAACCTAACAACACTTCTGAAGTGTACACTAAAAAATGAATAATATGGTCAGTTTTATGCTATATGTATTTTACCACAATAAAAAATAACTTTAAAATGTTTAAAGAGGAAGTACTGATACATGCTACAAAGTGATGAGCCTTGATAACATTACACTAAGTTTAAAAAAAGTCGCACAAGCCGGGCTCAATGGCTCAGCCTGTAATCCCGTGCCTTTGGGAAACTGAGGTGAGTGGATTGCCTGAGTCCACGGGTTCGAGACCCGCCTGGGCAGCGAGACTTCATCTCTACAATAAATCAAAAAATCAGCCGGGCGTGGTA
>NW_007258809.1:371292-374922 GCF_000164805.1 Carlito syrichta
AAAAAAAAAAAAAAAAAACCAAAAAAGTCGCACAAAAGGTCAAATACTAAATGAAATTCCCAGGATAAGTAAATCCACAGAGACAGGAAGGGGCTGGAGTCCACCAGCTGATGGGGGAGAGGAATGGAGAACAACTACAAATGGGTATGGAGATTCTTTACAGGGTGATGAAAATGTTCTGGAATTACATCTAATTGTGATATACTAAAAAACACATTCATAGATTTTAGATGAGTGAATCCTATGGTACATAAATTACACCTCAATAAAAACAATTTTTAAAAAAATTTTTAGAGATAGGGTATCTCTCTGTCACCCAGGTTGGGGTGCAATGGTACCATCATAGCTCACTACAACCTTTAACTCCTGGCTCAAGCAATCCTCCCTCCTCAGCCTCCCAAGTAGCTGGACTACAGATGCATGCCACCATGCCCAGCTAATTTCTTATTTTTATGTTTTTGGTAAAGACAGCGTCTCATAATGCTAAACAAGCTGATCCTGAACTCCTGGACTCAAGCAATCCTCCCACCTCAGTTCCCCAAAGTGCTGGGATTATAATTCCAGCATGAGTCACTGTGCCTGCCCTAAAATAAGTTTTTAAAGATAATTTTTTTAAAGTGAGCAGCTACTCTTTTGGAGTTGAAGTTCTATATGATATGGAATGAACTGAATCTCCCTAAAATGCACATGTTGAAAACCTAAGCCCTAATGTGATGGAATCCTAGAAATAGGGACTTTAGTAGGTAACTGAGGTTAAAAGAGGTCTTAGTGTAGGGCCTTAATCCAACAGCACTGTGGCCTTAGAAGAAGAGGAAATGAGAGATATCTGTACCCCTACTCCCACCATGAGAGGACTAAGTGAGAAGGTGGTTGTCTGCAAGCCAAGAAGAAAGCCTCCACCTGGCCATGGTTGCACCCTGATCTCAGACTTGCAGCCCCCAGAATTGTGAGAAAGTTATTTTCTGCTTAAACCACCTAGTTTGTGCTATATTTTGTTATAGCAACCAAGTTGACTAAAGCACCATACAAAACAACCAAACCAAAACCACTGGACAAAGGCTATTTTCCCACATTCAATCTTTGAAATCAGATGCAAATACCAGTTTTCTTTTCTTTTCTTTTCTTTTTTTTTTTTTTGAGTTAGAGTCTCACTCCGTCGCCCAGGCACACTCACAGCCAGCCCAGCGTCGACTTGCTGGGTCCCAACGATCCTTCTGCCTTAGCCTTCCATATAGCAGGAACTACAGGCATGTGCTACCACGTCTGGCTAATTTTTTTATTTATTGTAGAGATGAGATCTCGTCAAGTTGCCCAGCCTGGACCAGATTTCCTTTTTAATTTAACACAATTTTCTTCTCCCTTTTTGCTCTTTTGCTGTTACTACCTTTAGCATCTACTGCTAGCATCTTGTTTCAGGAAACAGCAATAGAAAGGTTGGAGTATCAACCTGAAATAAAAAATATAAGTAAATCATTTGAAAAAACAGTTCTGCTGCATTTCTTGAACCCAAGAAAAAGAACTTGGTTCTCTGTACCCTGGTGCTGTCCTTCATGGGCCCTGAGACCCAACCCTTACAGAATGCATAGCTGCTCTATTTGTGTCTTCTACTGCCACAGACTTACCTCACTGCTACACCAGTCTTCAATCTTTTTATACTGAGGTCAATTTTCCTTTTACATCCAGCCTATCATTTCTATGTTGACAACCAAGGCACACAGAGTCAAACATATTCCCCAATAACGGCATAATTCAGGTACAACAGCTGCCTTTCCACTATTTCTATTACTGCTTGTGCTCAGTCTGATTACTGCCAAGTTTTATAAGCTCGGATTCTGGAAGAAGGGGGCGGGAGGAGCAAAAAACTCAAACAACCAAAAAGAAAAAAAAACAAAAAACCACTCTGATGACAAAGGAAGGGGGAGCACAGCTGAAGAAGAAACAGTTTCAAGTACCACAAAAACAGAATCAAAAGCCCAAAGATTGGCGGGCACTATTTAGCCAGCAGCACCAGAAGAACCAGTATTTAACTAACTAGAATAGAAAAGGTCAGTTACTGGGTGTGAAAGTCAGGTAAGTCACACAAGAAAAAAAAGGGGGATGGGGGTAGAGGTAGCCAGGGAAAGGCTAACACCAAGGAACCAAATTATCTTTCTTGAGATCACAACAAATTCCTCCCTGTGGCCACTCCCAAGCATCTAGTTGCAGTGACAGGGCAGCAGAGACAGCATATCCCAAAGGCAAGTAGAAGTCATTGATTAAAAAGCTTAAGTTGGCCAGGGATGGTGGCTCACCCAGCACTTTGGGAGGCTGAGGTAAGAGGATTGCCTGAGCCCACAGGTTTGAGACCAGCCTGAGCAACGTGGCAAGACCTCATCTCTACAAACACAATCAAAACATTAGCTGGACATGGTGGCAATGCCTGCAGTTCCAGCTACTTGGAAGGCCAAGGCAGAATGTTTGCCTGAGTTCAGCAGTCTCGGCTGCAACGGCCATGAGAGTGCCACTGCACTCCAGCCTGGAGTGACAGAGTGAGACTCCAACTAAAAAAAAAAGTTTAAGTGGTAGAGAAGCGCACAATGTGTTGCAGAATGCTACTGAAAATGTAACATTCTGATGTTCAAAGTACTACTATTTGAGCTACCCTGGACAGGTCAAAACCCTACTACAACTATTATCAAAAGAGTGATTATAAAAAATGTCTTACTGGCTAGGCTCCGTGGCTCAGTCTGTATTCCCAGCATTTCGGGAGGCTGAGGCAAGTGGATTGCCTGAGCCCATGGGTTCAAGACCAGCCTGAGCAACTTGGCGAGACCTCGTCTCTACAATAAATCAAAAATTAGCTGGGCATGGTAGTGCGCGCCTGTAGTTCCAGCTACTTGGAAGGCTGAGGCAGAAGGATCACCGGAGCCCAGGAGGTAACACTGGGGTGGCCGTGAGTGTGCCACTGCACTTCAGCCTGGGTGGCAGAGTGAGATTCCAATTCAAAAAAAAGCCTTACATTTGTATGGCCATTTATAGGTTGCAAAATGCATCTAATTTGAGCCTCAGGCATCCTAGGCATGAGAGACTGACAATATAATCTTCAACTTGTAACTGTAAGGTCTTCTGACTGTACTAATCTCTACTACTAATGCTATGAGACGCCTTCCTTGACTGATATCAAAGGAAAGTATCTACCCACTCTTAACAAACAGAAACTGAGTGCAACCTCTGTGGAAAGCAGTGTGGCGATTCCTAAAAGTTCTAAAAATTGACCTTCCATATGACCCTGCAATCCCCCTACTGGGAATATACCCTGAAGAACACAAATCACTCTATAAAAAAGATACCTGCACACGTATGTTTATCGCAGCATTGTTCACAATAGCAAGAACCTGGAAACAACCATGCTGCCCATCAAAAGAGGACTGGATTTAAAAAATGTGGTACATATACACAATGGAATACTACGCAGCCATAAAAAAGAACAAAATCATGAATTTCACCGCAACCTGGATGGAACTAGAGTCTATAATAGTGAGTGACCTCTCACAAAAACAAAGATCCAAATATCACATGTTCTCACTCATATAATGGACCTTGAACATCCAATGCAATACTATAAGAAAATGACTGACGATACTGGGAAAC
>NW_007258809.1:374942-384383 GCF_000164805.1 Carlito syrichta
TCAACTTCACTAATCATCAGGGGAGATGCAAATCAAAACCACACTGAGATACCACCTAACTCCAGTCAGAATGGCAATTATCAACAACTCAAAAAATAACAGCTGCTGGAGAGGGTGTGGTGAAAAGGGAACACTTCTACACTGTTGGTGGGAGTGTAAAGTAGCGCAACCTCTGTGGAAAGCAGTGTGGCGATTCCTAAAAGCTCTAAAAATTGACCTTCCATATGACCCTGCAATCCCCCTACTGGGAATATACCCTGAAGAACACAAATCACTCTATAAAAAAGATACCTGCACACGTATGTTTATCGCAGCATTGTTCACAATAGCAAGAACCTGGAAACAACCATGCTGCCCATCAAAAGAGGACTGGATTTAAAAAATGTGGTACATATACACGATGGAATACTACGCAGCCATAAAAAAGAACAAAATCATGAATTTCGCTGCAACCTGGATGGAACTAGAGTCTATAATAGTGAGTGACCTCTCACAAAAACAAAAATCCGAATATCACATGTTCTCACTCATATAATGGACCTTGAACATCCAATGCAATACTATGAGAAAATGACGGATGGTACTGGGAAACTATGGGGGGGAGGGGGATGGGATTAACAGTAGCAAATATCTGTCGGGGGATGGGAAAACACTTCTTATCTACAGGGTGCCTGAATGAAACGTCATTGTACACCTAACCCTTAACTGTACCCCACAAAACCATAATAAAAAATATTGATTAATGAAAATAAATAAATAAATAAAAAGAAAAAAAAAAAACAGAAACTGAAGTTGAAGAGTAGAAGCAGGAAGCACTTGGCAAGGACAGGAGAAACAAATAAAACTTGAAAAATGAAAGTGAAAAACGTGAGCAAACACAATACTCTCTAAAACCTATGTAATATTTGGACAGACACAGAGGCTCACGTCTGTAATCCCAGCACCGTGGGAGGCTGAGTTGAGAAGATTGCTTGGAGGCCAGGAGTTTGAGACCAGTTTGGGGAACATAGTGACACCCCCATCTCTACCCAAAAAACACCACACAAAATTAGCTGAGTACGGTGTTGAGGCCTGGAGTCCCAGTTGCTCAGGAGGCTGAGGCAGAAAGACTGCTTGAACCTGGGAGTTCCAGGCTGCAGTGAGCTATGATAGTGTCACTGAGCCTCAGCCCGGACCACAGAGCCAGACCCAGTCTCTTTAAAAAAAAAAAAAAAAAAAAACCGGGCTCAGTGGCTCAGCCTGTAATCCCGCACCTTTGGGAGGCTGAGGTGAGTGAATTGCCTGGGCAGCGAGACCTCATCTCTACAATAAATCAAAAAAAAAATCAGCCGGGCGTGGTAGCGCATGCCTGTAATTCCGGCTACTGGGAAGGCTGAGGCGGAAGGACCACCGGAGCCCAGCAGGTCGAGGCTGCGGTGGCCGGAAGCGGCCACTGCACTCCAGTCTGGGTGACAGAGTGAGACTCCAACTCAAAAAAAAAAAAAAAAAGAAGAAGAAAGGGAGAGGAGGGAGGGAGGGAGGGAAAGGAAGGGAAGGAAGAAAGGAAGGAAGGAAAAGAAAAAGAAAGAAGGAGGCCAGGTGTGGTGGTTCAAGCCTATAATCCCAGCATTTTGGGGCTAAGACAAGAGGACTGCTTGAGCCTAGGAGTTTGAGACCAGCCTGCACAACACAATGAGACCGTATCTCTACAAAAAATTTTTAAAAATTAGCCAGGCATGGTGGTGTGTGCCTCTCAGCTCCTCGAGAGGCTGAGGCGAAAGAATTGTCTGAGCACAATAAGTCAAGGTTGCCCTAAGCCACGATCATACTACTACACTCCAGCCTTGGCAAGAGAATAAGACTCAAACTCAAAAAAATTAAAAAGCAATATTTGATACATCCAAAAGAATACACACAGAACATATATGCAAGTTAAATAGCACAATTATAAAGGATATCCCAGTGGACTCATCCTCCAATAGTAATAAACACTATCAATACAATACAGTAAGTCCTCACTTAATATCATCAATGGGTTCTTGGAAACCGCAACAAAGTGAAGCAACATACAGCAGGTCTCAAGTCTTCAAGTAATTTCCTTACAACGCTGATAAGAAAAAATATTGGTTTTGTTATACATCCTTTTGCTTTAAGTTGCTGTTTCCAAAAGCCTACTAATAATATTAAGTGAGAACTGACTTACTGTACTGTAGAAGGTATCCATCCAATTATCCTTGCCAAGACAACAAGAGAAGAGAAGGACAGGGCAGAAAGGCAAGACATATTGGCATTTGTTTTCCTCTGAAATGGGGAAAACAGAAGCAGGAAAAAAGCCCGTGAAAAGGGAAAGATTAAAGCTATGGACTTTGGCATCTACTCTGGCAAAGTTAAAAGAGATTTAATTAAACATTTACTGAAGGCTGGTGGCTCATGCTTGTAATCCCTGCACTTTGGGAGGTCGAGGCCAGAGGATGGCTTGAGCCCAAGAATTTCAGACCAAGCTGGGCTACATAGCAAGACCTCATCTCTGAAAATAAAATAAAATACAAAAATAGGCAGTTTATTCTTCCTTTTCTCTCTCCTTTCTCTAATAAACTTTGTTTTACAACTTTAAATAAAAATAAAAACCTTTACTGAGCCGTTGTCCATTCATTCAGACACTATCCAAGTGCTGACAATGATCTTTGTTATTGTCTCACTAGCCTTGGAAAGTTGAAATACTTTTTAGAATGGGCCCAGGTTCCACACAATGAATGCTTAACACTGAGTAACACCTTCCACCAAGATGAAAACATGACCAGATTTTTAAGTGGTATTTTTCTCTCCCCGAGAAGATATCCTCCCCTACCAAGTACGTTCTAACTGCCATCACCTCAGAGAAAAAACCCTTAAAGAGTTGCTCCTTTAAAGATCACAAGCTCCTGAGCCTGAAAACTCAGAGACTGTTACTTCATAGCCAAGAGATTTCTTCCCTGCAGGATCCACTATAAAACAGGTTATCATTTTAACCACAGAATTATTTCATTACATGTAATCACAAGAGTTAAGAGGTTCACGCCTCCCAAGTCTTAAAGCCTTAAACAGACATTTCTGAGTGCTATTTTCAACTACTCTTGCAGGAGACAGCTCCTTCTCTACCCACAAGATCAAGTAACAGCTCCAGTTGATGCCTCCATGGTTTGTTTTGGTCCAAAAAGGGCAAGCTTTTTATCTTACAACTTCAGGTGCTAAGAATTAAACACTATTCTTTTCACTGATGCCTACACTGGTATATTCACTCACTATCATGTCACCCTGTTTTATCTTCCCCAGAGTGTTTATCTGAAATGATTCGCAACCACCAGTCTATCCCTAGCACACTGAAGAACATTTAATCAAAGATGTGTTGTGCAGATCTATAAACAAATAGATCAACTCTACTCCCTAGAAATCCTCACTAAGTTTCCATTTCTTCTAGGCATCTCAGAGCATTTGTGGTCTTTAAAAGCACTGACTCCCAACCCCGCCACTCAGAAGCAGTGTTGAAGGAGTTCCTGCTGGCCACAGATGGAATCATTTACGCATCAGTAAGTATAACAACACACAAGCATGCTTAAATCCAGAAGTTACTTAATTTTTAAAAATCATGTTGGAGCCAGGCTCGGTGGCTCAGCCTGTAATCCCAGTACTTTGGGAGACCGAGGCAAGTGGATTGCCTGATCCTGCGGGTTCGAGATCAACCCAGGCAACTTGGCAAGACGTCGTCTCTATGATAAAAAAATGGTAGCACATGCCTGTAGTTCCCGCTGCTCAGAGGGTTGAGGCAGAAGAATCATCAGAGCCCAGGAAGTCAATGCTGGGGTGGCCATGAGTGTGCCACTGCACTCCAGCTTGGGTGACAGAATGAGACTCCAACTCAGAAAAAAATAATGTTGGAAGAAGCTGGTAAGTTAAGTATTTTGAATCTGCTAAACAAAAGGAAATAATCAAGCATGAATCCCGACTTTCCCACACAAACTGAAGAGGAGGAGGAGGAGAGGGAAGCGGGGAGGAGGGGGAGGAGGACGTGAATTTACCTCATCGTGGAAGACTGTCTTTACCAGTTTATGATCCAAACCGAATAAAAATACAAAGAACAGAATGCTAGTCAGAGTGGTGTCTGAGGCAAATATGTCTGCAACTTTCAGCTGTGTTGTCAAAAAGGTGACAATTTAGAAAAGACCATTTCACTTGTGCTTAACAATATTAGTTTGCAGCAACTAGCTTCAGATTTTTTTTGACTTCCACCCATTCTCAATATTAGGAAAGTGAAAAATTTGCCAGTTGCAAATGTGTTAATTTTAAGGTCAGGGCATGGTGGCTCACACCTGCAATCCCAGCACTTTGGGAGGACAAGGCAAAAGGACTGCCTGAGGCCAGGAGTTCAAGACCAGACTGGACAACAATGGCAAGACCTCATCTCTACAATAAATAAAAAATTAGCCAGAACACTGTGGTCCTAGTTACTTGGAAGGCTGCAGTGGAAGGATCACCTGAAGCCAGCAGATTGAGGCTGAGGTGGCCATCATTGTGTCACTGCACTCCAGTCTGGGTGACAGTGAGAGTCTAACTCAAATAAAATTAATTTTATTAAATCTCCACCCTGAATACACATCTTTTTCATATTCTGTGTGATAAAATGGCAAGCATTCCTGCTGCATTCCAAGTACAATGAATGTCTCAAGGAAAAACACTTGCACAGCTATTTTACCCAGTGGTTTTTTTATGGAACACCATTCTTAGTTTACTGACAAGTCTTGGTTATTCAAATTTGACTACCTGGCATTTTCTCAAAAATGAATGAAATGAGTCTGTTACTTTTAAAAACAAAAACAAAAAACAGCTGATGCAAGAATACAGAATTGTTTTGAACATTTTCTTCATATATTTCAACCAAAATATCGTATCACAACAGACTGAAGGTAAAAGCATATATGAGAATCTAACTTCTTTTTTTTTTTAAGTCAGAGTCTCACCCTGTCACCTAGGCTGGAATGCAGTGGTACGCTCATGGCCACCAAGGTCTCAACCTGCTGGGTTCGGTTTTTTTTTAAGTCAGAGTCTCACTCTGTCACCTAGGCTGGAATGCAGTGGTGCGCTCATGGCCACCAAGGTCTCAACCTGCTGGGTTCGGGTAATCCTTCTGTCTCAGCCTTTCAAATAGCTGGAACTACAGGCGCATAGCACCACACCCGCTCAATTTTTTTTTTTTTTTTTAAATGTAGAGACGAAGGTCTCGCCAAGTTGCCAAGGTTAGTCTCGAACCCCTGGATTCAGGCAATCTTCTTGCCTCCACCTCCCAAAGTGCTGGGATTGCAGGCGTGAGCCACCATGCCCAGCGAGAATCTAACTACTATTAAGCCAGACAATGAAGATATTTGCAAAAATGTAAGTTTCTTGTTTTGACTTATATATAAACCTTTTTCCACTTACAAATAAATATGCCATTTGTTAACATGCAGTTGGTTTATTATTATTTTAAATAAATTTACAAATAAACATTTTTTAAGTTTCTCAGTTTTAATTTCTAATAAAGTAAGTATCATTGATACAAACCACATAAAAAGCTCTTTGAGCTCCTAGATAATTTTCAAGAATCTAAGAGTCCTGAGAGCATAGTCTTTAAGAATCACTATTTACACCATTACCAAATTCCTCAATTCAGGTTTTGTTGGATAAATAGAAGAAATGCTACTCAGTTCTTGCGCCTTTTATGTTCTTTCTGTCACATTCTTAAGAGCAAAAAAAGTTGCACTAACCTTACTTTTTGCTTACCTTCCAATTGTCAATATACTAGCTTAATTAACCTTTTAGTTAACTTTTTTTGAAACATACTTCGTACCGCCCCCTTTAAGAATGTGACTAAAGCTCTAACTCTCCATAAACCAGAACTCAGGCACACATTAAATGCATGCCATTTCTGAGTTCAAGGACTCTGTTGTTCAGTCTATACCACTAGACTCTGGTATAAAATCCTGATTCTAGAGAGCAGTGAGGTGTTAGTATTCCACATATCCAGTTTTTAACCACTGTGTTTCAAAGAACACAGAATCAACAAATCAAACGATTACAAGCCAATCTATGAAACATAATTTGCATGAATGAGTACAATTCATGTTTTAAAACAAAATCAAAGCAACCAAGGAGTCACATCTCAACTGAAATAAACACAAATTCAAAGGGGTGATAATTAGGCCAGGCGTGGTGGCTCAAGTCTGTAATTCCAGCACTTTTATTTTGGGAGGTAAGAGGATTGCCTGAGCCCACAGGTTCAAGAGCAGTCTGGGCAACTTGGTGAGATCGCATCTCTACAATAAATCAAAGTATTAGCCGGGTGTAGTAGCATAAGCCTGTAGTTTGAAGCACGGGCCTATAGTTCCGGCTACTTGGAAGGCTGAGACAAAAGGATCGCCGGAGCCCAACAGGTCAACCCTGGGGTAGCCATGAGCGTGCCACTGTACTACAGCCTGGGTAACGAAGTGAGACTGACTGGGGAAAAAAAAAAAAAAACCAAAAGAGTGATAATTAAATCTGTCACATGTTTTTAAACTGCTTAATTTACTCAATACTTCACTAATTTGGAAATCATAGCTAAGAAAAACATGTTCACTGCATCATCCTATACTTATCTAATTTCCATTAATATGTAACACACTATGTTAAAATTAACATATGTAATCAAGGAATCACAATTTTTTTTATCACGGCAAATGTGCTTTTCAAAATAGCCAATGAGTTCTAATCAAAATGGAATGACCTACTATGATAATAGTTACTAAGAACACAAGAGTTTAAGTATATAGCCCTCAATTTACTTATGGTTTTATGAATATTTTTTAACATTCATTAGCAATATTATCAAGGCAAAAAATTATCTTCCTCTTTGTCCATGCTATATACTTGAAAACATATTTAAAAACCATATTCGAGACTAACAAGCTTAAGTTTCAATATTTACTATGAAATTTAATGCATGAAGGGGGAAAAATAATATAAGCCACTTTTAATTGTTTAACATTATTTTTCCAAATAATCTTCAGACAGTTATATTTTCTCTTTAGTTGTGCTATCTATAGGTTGGTTTTGCTGTACACTGAAGGCAAATGATAAAGCAACATCTATGCTTTAAAAAAAGACACACGGCTGGGTTCGGTGGATCAGATTGTAATCCCAACACTTTGGGAGGCAGAGATGAGTGGATTGCCTGAACCCACGGGCAACTTGGCAAGAACTCATCTCTACAATAAATCAAAAATTAGCCGGGCGTGGTAGCGTGCGCCTGTAGTTCCAGCTACTTGGAAGGCTGAGGCGGAAGGATCACCGGAGCCCAGCAGGTCGAGGCAGCGGTGGCCGGAAGCGGCCACTGCACTCCAGTCTGGGCGACAGAGTGAGACTCCAACTCAAAAATAAATAAATTAATTAATTAATTTTAAAAAATTTAAAAAGACACACACATTTTCTATCTCACTCACAATCACACAAATGCCCACGCCCACACATATACCTCACAGGGTACAAGAATAAACCTTGGAAGATTTATATTTTGCTCAGCACTCTCACCTAAATTCCTCTTATCACAAAAATTTTGCCACCTCAATTATTTGGAAAAAAGAGAAACTATATATGCAAAATGAACTCAATTTATCTTCAGCAAAATATGAAAAATATAATTTCTTCAGTGTTTCTCATTTTAAAAAACAAAATAATTACTTTGAGAATAAATTAAACTGCTGTTTAATATTTTTCATTTAAAAACATATTAATAATTATCTTGAAAATAAATTAAGTTTTCCAAATGGCAACTAGTAAGCCCACTTCCACAGTACTGAAAATCAACAGGCAAATTAAATACACCTTGTAAAAGGACCCAAAGGCCAATCAATATAAAACCAATAATAATTTAACCACTTAATTTAAAATAATTATGAAAGCCGGGCTTTGTTGGCTCAGGCTGTAATCCCGTGCCTTTGGGAGGCTGAGGTGAGTGGATTGCCTGAGCCCGCGGGTTCGAGACCCGCCTGGGCAGTGAGACCTCATCTCTACAATAAATCAAAAAATCAGCCGGGCGTGGTAGCACATGCCTGTAATTCCAGTTACTTGGAAGGTTGAGGCGGAAGGATCGCCAGAGCCCAGCGGGTCGAGGTTGCGGTGGCCGGGAGCAGCCACTGCACTCCAGTCTGGGCGACAGAGTGAGACTCCAACTCAAAAAAAAAAAAAATTATGAAGCTAATGTTGCATTCAAGTAAAAAAAAAAAAATCTTATCTACTACCAAAAGCCAGAATGTGGCCTTCAAATACCTTACATATAGCTCTTACTTAAAAGTGAATTCCAGATAAACAGATAGACACATACTCAGCAGTAAAAGTTTGCACACCAAGGCCTTTCCATGGGGAAAGAATATTCTCTTTAACAAATGGTGCTAAGGCGACTGGATATCCACATGCAATAAAGTAACATATGAACCCTTCCTTCACACCTTTATGAATTTAAAATGGACCAATAACCTATATATAAGTGTTAAAACCATAAAAGTCTTAGCAGATAACACAGGAGTAAATCTTCAGGACCTTGGGTGTGGCAACAGATTCTCAGATGATAATACCAAAAAGGCAAATGCAACAAAGAAAAAAAACTGATAAACTGGACTTTCTCAAAATTAAAAAGTTTTCTATATCAAAGGATATTATCAAGAAAGTAAGGTCAGGTGCAGTGGCTGGCACATGCCCATAATCCCAGCACTTTGGGAGGCCAAGATGAGAGGTGTGCCTGAGCCCAGGAGCTCAAGACTAGCTTGGGACAACATAGAAAAACCTCCTCTCTACAAAAAATGTGAAGAAAAAAAAAGTAGCCGGGCATGGTGACGCAGGCCTGTAGTTCCAAGTACTCAGGAGGCTGAGGTAGAAAGATCCACCTGAGCCCAGGAGATGGAGGCTGCAGTGAGCTGTGACTGTGCTACTGCACTGCAGACTGGGTGACAGAGTCAGACCTTGACTCAACAATAAATAGTAAAATAAAATGACAACACACAGAATGAAAAAAAAAAATCAAGAGAGCATAAATCTGATAAGGATCTAAATATATATATTCATGTATAGAATAAATAACAAACATAATTCAAAAACAAAAAGACAAACCACCTAATTTGGGCCAGGCGCAGTTGGCTCAAGTCTGTAATCCCAGCACTTTGGGAGGCCTAGGCAAGAGGATTGCCTGAGCCCAGGGGTTCGAGACCAGCCTGTGTAACTTGGTGAGACCTCGTCTCTACAATGTATCAAAAAATTAGCCAGGCATGGTGGTGCGTGCCTGTAGTTCTGGCTACTTGGAAGGCTGAGACAGAAGGATGCCTGAGCCCAGCAGGTCAAGGCTGGGGTGGACATGAGCATGCCACTGCACTCCAGCTTCGGTGACAAAGTGAGACTCTGACTCAAAAAAAAAAAAAAAAA
>NW_007258809.1:384491-385615 GCF_000164805.1 Carlito syrichta
CCCAGCTAATTTTTTTATTTATTGTAGAGACGAGGTCTCACCAAGTTGCCCAGGCTGGTCTCAAACTCATGGGTTCAGGCAATCTTCTCACCTCTGCCTCCCAAAGTGCTGGGATTATAGGCATGAGCCACAGCACCGGGCCCGGCCTAAATACGTTAATATAATCTCTCCAAATAAAATCTATAAAAGGCCCACAAACACAAGAAAAGATGCAATAAACACATGAAAAGATGTTCAATATCATCAATCATGAGGATAATACAAATGAAAACAATGAGGTACCACTTGACACCCACAAAGATGACTATAATAAAAAAGAGTTTTAAAAAACAAGTGTTGTCAAAGATGTAGACAAATTGGAATACTTGTACACTGCCAGTGGGAATCAAAAATGGTATAGCTGCTATGAAAAACTTTGGTGATTTCTCAGAAAAAATAAGCAGAATTACCACGCGACCAGCAATTTCGTTCCTAGCTATACAACCAAAAGAATTGAAAACTGGTACTTAAACAAATACACGTGCACACATGTTCACAGCAGCACTATTCACAATTGCCAAAAAGTGGAAACAACTCAAATGTCCACCAAGAGAAGAATGTGTAAATAAACTGTGGTGCACACATACACTGAAATATTATTCAGCCATAAAAAGGAATGAGCATGCAAAACGGATGAACCTTGGAAACATATTAAATCAAAGCAGTATGACACAAAAAGGTCTTGTACTGTGTGAATGGGTTTACATGAAATATCCACAATAGGTAAATCAATAGACACAATATTGCAGAATGGTTCCCAGGAACTAGGGGAAGGAGAAAATAGGGAGCAACAGCTTAATGGGTAAAGAGTTTCCTTTTACGGATATAAAACATCCTGGAACTAGATAAATGTGGCGGCTCAACACATTGCAAATGTACTAACCACCATTTAACTGTCCACTTGTAAAATGGTTAACGTGTGTGTGTGTGTGTGTGTGTGTGTGTGTGTGTGTGTGTGTCCAAATCATCTATTTACATTTATTTACAAATATTGAACCAGCTTTGCATCCCTGTTTGGGCAAGGTATATAATTCTTTCTGTATATTGCTAAATTCTATTTGCTAATATTTTGTTAAGGATTTTTT